>NC_056735.1:177019479-177151979 GCF_019279795.1 Protopterus annectens | reverse complement strand
ATGAGATTTGGTTATACTTTTTTTTGTTTTTCTTAAGAGCCTGCACTTTAAGTTATGATCATCATTGTAAGTAACTGCAAATAATCCTGCACTAATTTCTATAGACTTGTTGTCCATGATGCTTTGTTAAATGCACTACTATTAGTCAATTAGTCAAGCTACAGAAATATCCATGTGTTTTACATTGACACACTTATGTAGACATGCTACAGCACATGCTCCATGGCTAATTCTCGGCACATGCAAATAAAGCAAAAGAGCTTTCACATCCCCTGCTAATTATAGATAGTAAGTCCAAGATCAAACAATCCCCAGGGAAAGGACATATCCCCCTACCCTGGGGACTATCAGCCTCACACAGACTATTTACATATGTCGACCAATCTGGGTTGGCAATACACAGGTCGACCATCAGAACTTCAACTTACGCCAGGTGCGCACATATATATATATATATATATATATATATATATATATATATATGTGTGTGTGTGTGTGTGTGTGTGTGTGTTTATATTAAAACATTGAGTAGCACAGAAAATACAAGAAAAAACACTATTAAACACATAACCTGTGACAAACTCACATGCATATATGCTACCATTCTTCACAAGTACATTTTTACTTTTGGTTTAAGCATGGATTCCCTTTCATAAATTTCTGACCACACTACATTTATGCACACTTTGGTCACTTGATACTGCCTGATGGTAGCCTGTGCCTTGCCACATTGGTAGACCAGTGCAGCTATTCACCCACTATGTACGATAGGGCATGCACTTTTTTTTTACATTTTTTTTTTATTTTGTACAACATATTTATTTCATTAAATTATTTTTTTTTCATAATGCCAAGTGGCTAAACATTTTTAAATCAAATAAGAAAAGCCAAAAACAATACAAAATAAATAAAATAATTAATTATCACTGAAAAGCAGACAAAACACTTTAGTGTTGAATAGAAAACAATAATGGCTAGTATTCGTAGTCATTAACACTACATCACTAATCCCCTGTACATTTGAGATGATTTGTGCTGCAGTACCATGTACTGATTCATAGTCATTCAAATCCCATAAAAGAAATCATCTCATTACCTGGGAACTTGTTTAGTTGTGAATTGCTCCACTGTGCAGTTGGAACACTACGCAGAGAATCACCTAGCCTGTGGCCTAGTGTAGGCACAAAAAGGAACACGAACAGCCAATGACTCCTCCCATCCCAGGACACACATGTACGCATCCACTCCTGCATATGCACAGACTCACATGGATTCACTCACATGCATACATACATGCACTCACACGTGTACAGACATACAGACACAAGCATCACACATACACACACATGCGCGCACACACACACACATGTATAGTGAACAGAAATGTACAATGTCTGAGGATGGTGAAGGCAACATTTGTGAAGAAGGAGATCAACATTCTGGAGGTAAAGTTCTAGAAACTTCTAGAAGATAAAGCATATAAATGCAAAAAAAAAATTGCTGTGCATAGAATTATATAGCAACTGAATTAAAATACAAAGCAGATGCTACAAGCTGTAAACAGAACATTTTTGTACAGGAATCTGCTGTGAGCACAGACTTTATCAGTAAGATGCATTTGAGACACCATTAATTTCCAGACAGGTACAAGCAGAAAAAGTATCTTGTTGGTAGGTGGGGGATGGGAGCTACTTGGGGGCCTTCATCACTGATAAAACCTTGGCTGCAGCCTTACACCAGGATTTATCACTGCATGCACAGATGGAAGACAGACTAGACAGCTGCCAGCAGCATTCATTTGTATGCAGAGAACACTTAACAGTATCTCCCAGTACCCACAGGTGAAAATGTCATATTGGAATGTGCACAGAAAGTCTGTCATCACAATGATGTGCAGAGTGGCAAGCATTAAATAAATAGTGAGAAGAAGCAAACAGCAGCAGCTGTAAATTAGAGACATTTGTGCCAAAGTTATCTTAATTGCTTGTTATTTATTGTACTGTATGTAAGAAAAGAGTTAGGAAATGCAAGCTACAATACGGCAAGACAGAAATGTTAGTGAAGCTTCTACTTCAGTAAAAGTCAGATGCTGTTAGATTTTACATTAGCTGTTATTCTGAAGTAGACCCACATCATGAGATAATGAAATTTTCAAAAATCTTTTAACCAGTATGAGCAAAATATATGTTGTCTAGACACCAACAAAATGGCTAGCTTTTACTTGTTTCACTGTTTTTAATGGCACAGCATTAAGGTGAAGCATTTAATAGGGGCAATAGTCCCATTCCATGCAGGCTAACATATAAATGTTGGGGCAGATGCAGTAAAAGTAATACTAATATCTGCTGACCAAAGCCACGATAAAGTAAGGCTGTCACTGCTCTCTTAATGACAACAACTGTCCTTATATGACTTAACTGTTGCCAGCATAATGCTTTTTTAAACTTTAAATATTACTGCTTCATAAAAATAAAAACATAAAAAAAAAAAACCCCCAGATCTTCATGAATGGCGGATAGCACAAATAACTAAGGCAATAAGCCCGTTCCTTCAGTCCAGGGTTTATTTCCCTCAGCATCCATTCAGATCTATTTCTTCATTTAAACTATGGGGATCAATGTGTTCAGCTTTAAAATGAATGTTATTCCCTTCTTTAGTAAATAACTTTCCTTTTGGTATATTTTAAGTTTATTGTTCACTTGGAATCATATTGTTTTAATTCAGATTTTTGGTTTTGAACTTGATGTACATGTTCTGCTTATTTAGTTATTGTCATGGGTGTAGCCATGTTTATGCCATGTACACTACGGTCAGCAGCTTTTATAAAATAATCAAAAATAATTTATTTATATATTTATTTTGTGTAATGTGATATAATAGAATTTAAAACTGTTTTTGGAAATTAGGATTAGCGCTAGAGGGGGCACATGGGGCACATGCCCCGGCATGACAGTGTGTGGCTCCCTGAGTGTCCCACTTCTTGGAAAACTAAAACAATATCTCAGGTCCATGGAAAACAAATAAATGTCTGTCTCTCTCACCTGGCTGCATGCAATTGGCCCTCCCATTCTTATGTTATGTCACAGTTCATCTGGCATTTTGAAAAGGCTCCAGCTGATGTCTGTATGTAAGCAATGTGCGTGCATGTGTAATGCCCCATGTAGACAGACATTTCTGGTTAAGTGACTTGCTCAGAGTCACACAGTTGGAGATAGAGAGAATCAAACTCTGTACTCTTGAAGGACCTCATTAAGAGCTTCAAGATCTAATCTTCCACATCAACTGCCAGGCATCCCTTAAGTTCTAATTTGGTAAATCAATTTCATAGTTCTCATTGTTCAGAATATACATGTCCATGTAACACCGGTTGTTGTTCTGGTAATATTTTAAGTGAATTAGAATTGTATGGCACTTAAGGCTCTAAGATGTTAAGAAATTGTTTCCTGTAGTCAAAACGAAGGAGTTTGAGACATCCAAACCTCCATTCACCTACTGTGAGACTCTGATCAAGTCACTCAGACAGTTGTCCTTGGGTCACTCCTGAAAAGAGACACTCTCTCCAGTGGATATATCTAGTTAACAAATAGATAAAATATAGTATTTAAAATATGCCCCCCCCCCAAATTATTCTTATCTTTGGCCAGAATTGTGCAAAGAAACTGATAATTATTTTTGTTTGTTCCTTGTAAAATTTGTGTCTTTCTGGCAAATTGTTGTGGATTAGTCACTAAGTAACATCAGTCATGTGAGTTTCAGACTTTGTGTAATTCAGAAACTGTCTGATAATGCAACCTTCTAAGTATATAAGAGAAATATTTAAAATCTTTCCCCAGTTGTTGGATCTTGTTGGGTCATCCTTTGGGTGAGAAGTTAAACTGAGGTTTCACTTGCTTGAGTTGCTGCTAGGTCAAGTGGATATAAAGGATGCTACAGCACATATCAAAATGAATAGGGTTCCTTTATTTATATACAAAAATAACTCTTATTTTCAAAATATTTACACATATTTACATTTGGACAAACATATAAATATACAATATGTTTACACATATTCATAATTTCCTTTGCAATCATGTTAAACTTTCATCTCTATTAGACCATCATTCCTTTTTCCATAAATACCATATGAATTTATTTAATATTGTTGCTAAAATCCATTTACCATTAAACATAATTTCATTTATTCTTTCATTCCATATAACTCATACATCATAAAATAACTTTGCAGCTAGTCTTTTAACATATTCTTTACTTATATTCTTATAATATCCATATTTAATAATATCCATGTTTATTTCATCCACTTCTTTTATATCTTCAAAAAAATCTTCTTAACATAGCTTTCCCCATAACTTTTTTTGCTCTTTTACATTGAAAAACACAAGTTCAGTATTTTCTTCTTCTTCATGACAATGTAAACATATTCTATCACTTATTTTTATATGGCATGTTTCCTTTTACTGGCAATTTATTTATTACCAGTCTCCACAAAAAAACTTGACATTCTTATCTCTGATTACACCATTTGCTTCTTAATTCTATAGCTTTATTTTTCATCTGTTAGACTTTCCCCATGGTTTTACATAGTAATGTTTTATCATTACATTATTATACCATATTTTTCTATCTTTTTCTATATCATCAACTTTTATTTTCCACAAAAAAATTGTTTTTCGTGCTAACATTTTATTTCTTCATTTATACACTCTTTGTTTTCTTTTTTACTCTTTTTTACTGTACCCTCAAATTTATCATACTTATATTTATACAGTTTTACTACTCATCTCTCATCTTTTTCATTTATCCACTTTAACACTTTATACAAATGTAATGAAGCTGCCTATATCACTGTATTTATTAACCTTAAACCTCCTTCTTCTTTATTTACATACAAAACTCCTCTTTTTACTGGGTTTAATCTAGAACTCCCTATAAATGAAAAACATCTACAATAGTTCCTTTTCAAATACTGTTGTCAACATAAATGCACTTGCTAAGTATGCTATTTTTCCAGTCTGTACTGAATTTATTAAATGCAATTTTTTCTGAATAATAATTTATATGTTCTTCAGAAGATATGTTTGCTTTATTTCTTTTCTTGTTTTTCCCCCACTGAATTTTACTTAAATCTTTATTCCCAATTTTTATACCTAATACAGGAATTTCATAAATTATAAAATATATACCCCATATCTTTACTACATCACCTAATTTTTTCTCTTTATTTAAACCCATCCCTATCACCTCTAGACACTCATTTGTGCAAATTATTACTTCTTTTATGCAAATTTGTTTTTTTGCAATTATTATAATGTAAACTGCATATGTTAATAGAACTAGAATTCATAAACCTTCAAATGTTATATATACACCTCTTTCATTTTGTAATTTATTTCACATACTATCACATGCATAACTAATGCAAAGAATATACAATTCATTGGACTTCCCTTTCTTACACTTTTCTTCATATGCACTTCTTGGCTTAACCAGCCATTTACAATTTTTTTTTACTTTATGTATATTTCTTAACTTTCTCACTTATATTACATTATTTCATCATTACCTATAAGATTCCACATCCAATAGTGTCAAATATTTTTATTTATTTATTTTATTTTACATTTGTTAACCGGGCTAGCCCAACTGGATACATGTCCATTTTCAGTGGAGGCCCGAGGAGAAAAGCTCCGCTAACTACTACTTAACAAGTTAAGAATATACAAAATTATACAATAAAAAGAAAACATTCTCTTTAAACCTCTTACAGGCTGTCTAGGCATTTGAGTACAATTTGAGGCTTAGCAGGTGAATAAGTTGAGATAATTTACTAGGTTATGATATTTCTACCTTATACATAAGTAGCAAAATTTAGAATTATGTCTATTTAAAGAGGGAGAGACAGAAGCATTTAAGAAGTGGAAAGTGGAGTATGCTAGAGTTAGGAAGAAGAGGAGAGGGAGGTCAGATGAAAGGAAGGAGGAAAAAAAGAGAAAGAAAAAGGTTACCCAGGGTTATTGCAAGAGCATAGCCAGTGGTTGGTTAGGAAGAGTTTTAGTTTGGTTTTAAATAGTGGAATTGAAGTCAGGGATGTGAGGTCTGGTGGAAGTTGATTCCATATTTTGCCAACTGAGTTGGAAAATGTGGAGTCACCTGCTACATTATTTGATCGAGAAGTTTGTATCAGTATTTTGTTAAAGGAACGAAGGTTCCTCATATTGTGATAGGGTTTTATGAGGGTGGAGAGCATTGGTGTGTTTTCAGGGTGATAAAGGACTTTTTGGGCAATTGTAAGTTGATAGTATTGTATAAGGTGGGGTAGTTTCAGCCACCCTAGTTTTGTAAGATTCAAACAATGGTGAGTTCTATATGGAGAGGCAGTAGCAAATCTGGCAATGTTGTTGTATGATGTGGCTAGTTTATTGAGGTTATACTTAGAAAGATTAGTGTATATGAAGGAAGCATATAATAGGGTAGAGATTAAGTGGGTTCTAGCTATAGTAGTTCTGGCTTCAGGAGTTAAGAAAGATTTGATTCTGTAGAGAGAACCTAGTTTTCTGTTAGTTGTTTTTATAGTGGAGTTGATATGAAAGTCAAATTTTAGTTGGTTGTCAATAGTAATACCCAAGAGTTTAGTCGTTTGGTCTGGAGCGATAAGGGTGCCATTGTTAGATGTAAGTGTAAAATCAATAGAGGGAGACAGGTGAGTAGGTGGAAAGAGCAGAGGTTTGGTTTTCTTGGGGTTGAGGAGAAGACAGTGATTAGAGAACCATTGCTCTATGGTGGTGAAGGTTTTTTGTGTTAGGAAGTGAAGTTCAGTCTGGGTTGTGGCAGAGCAAATGATGGTAGTGTCATCAGCATATTGAATACAAGTAGATAGAGGAGTGGCTAGATACAGATCATTTATAAAAATGGAAAACAGAAGAGGACCTAAGATGGAGCCCTGAGGGACTCCTATAGAGGTGGGGAGAAGATCAGAGAGATGGTTGTCCCAGAGAACTGCCTGTTTGCGATTTTCAAGATAGGACGTGAACCAGCTTAAGGCATGGTTGTCCAGAGAGAGGGAACTTAAGCGATGTAAGAGGAGTTGGTGACTAACCATGTCAAAGGCTTTTGACAGGTCTACAAAGAATGCTGAGGAAGGAGTATTATTGTTGCGATTTATGTTAATAGAGTCGATGAAGGATAATAAGGCTGTGGTAGTACTATGGAATGGTCGAAACCCATGTTGGCAGTTAGCTAGGAGATTGTTGCTTAACAGGTGATTAAGTAACTGTTTGTGGATACATTTCTCCATTATTTTTGCAAGAGGAGATAGTAACGCTATGGGGCGGAAGTTAGAATACTCCAAAGAGTCACCTCCTTTGAAGAGAGGGATAATGTGTGAAATTTTCCAGACTGTAGGGATAGTACTTTCTTTTAAAGTCCTATTAATCAATAGAGAGATGGGGTAGGCTATCACTTTGGCACCTAGTTGGAGATATTCTGCAGGTAATGTGTCAGCTGAAGGGGTTGTTGGCTTAAGTTTTTGAAGTAAGGACAAAATGTAGGAGGTAGGTATGGGTTGGAGGTGAAATGGGGGGGAGTAGAGCTAGGGGTAGATAGTTTGGAGGTATCAGGGCTTTGTTGGTCAGCTAGCTTTATAATGGCTGAAGTAAAGAAGGAGTTAAAGGCATTAGCTATTTGTAAAGGGGAGTTAGTGTTGCAGCCTAGTGGGTTAGGTGTGGCAGCTTTGCCAGAGGATAGCAGTGTATTAATAGCGGTCCAAAATGTATGTGGTTGGTGGAGGGAAGATTGTTGTAATTGAGTGTAGAAGTTTTTTTTATCTTGTAGGATGGCCTGTTTTGTCATATTTCTTTTTTGTTTAAAAGAGAGATGATCAGTTATGTTTTTAGTGGTTCGCCATTTGGTCCAGGCTTTATTTCTAGTAAGAATTAGTTGTCTAGTTTTGTTAGAGAGCCATTGTGCTGTCTTAGCTTTCATACATATGGAACGCAAGGGGGCATGATGTTCAAGGATGGTGGGAAAGGTATTATTGAAGTGGTTAACAGCTTCATCTATTGGGAGAGATTTAAGAGGTGACCAGTTAACTTGCATAAGTTCATTGTGAAACAGATTGGGGTCAAAATGTTTTTGCAATGGGATAATCAAACTTGGGTTGGGATAGAAAAATTAGTTTTATGCCTGATGATATAAGTTAGGGAGTGATCACTGAGGTCATCTGGGAGAGTTCCTGTTGTATATTTTTGCTGGGGACTATTTGTTAAGATCCAGTCAAGTATAGTTTCTTTATTATTATATTTGTTTGTTTTTGTAGGGGAGTTTATGTGTTGAGTGAAGCTATGCAGGTTAATAATGGTAGATGGATTAGTATGTTCACATAAGTTCCAGTCAATATTCAAGTCTCCTAAAAGTATTGTTTCTTGAAGGAGGTTTAGAGAAAGCCAGTTTAGTAGGTCTTCTAATATGGTAGGATTTTTGCCTGGGGGAATATAGGTACAGATAATATTAATAGTTTTGTGAGGATTGATTTGAAGTTTTGAGATAATTAATTCAACATTTGTGTCAGTTAAATGGGTATGATTTGTTATACTTATTTGAAGGCTGGTTTTATAGAATATAGCTACTCCGCCACCTTTTTTGTTTAAGCAGTCTTGTCTCAGGATGTTGTAGCCAGGGGGGGTAATTTTGTTGTCTTTTATTGTAGGTTTGAGCCAAGTTTCAGTTAGACAGAGAATGTCGAACTGTTGGACTTCTAGAAGAGCATGCATTTGTGGTATTTTATTACAAATGCTTTGTATATTAAGTTGGGCGATTGAGAGTGATTTGGGAGGCTTAGTAGGTGGTGTTGGCTTTGGTTTAACTAGTTGGCAGTTGGATGATAATGGGGATAGGTCAGGGCCTGGGTTGGGGTGTATGTCTCCATGTATCAATGAGCTAATTAATAAAAGGTTGTAGAATTGAGAGGGTTTGCACTGGTAAATATCATGTTTTTTGAGGTTATGAATACAGTATTTGGTGTGAAAAAGACGGTGATATTTAGGTAGAAGATAAGAGGTTTTATAGATGACATTGAGATAGTTAATGGATGTTGACTACCTTATTAAGGTCTCCTTTCATGATTTTTGCTTCTTCTTTTCTGTTCATAATATCATCCACAATTTCTTTAACTATCTTCTTTTCTGTTCATAATATCATCCACAATTTCTTTAACTATCATTAATAATTCTTGACAACCTTTCCCTTTATACTATAAATGCTATCTTCCATAATATTTTCCATTTTAGTTTCAAATCTTTTTGTATTATTTTCATAAAAATCTTATGATCATTATTATTCAGTACTATTGGTCTCCAGTTTTTTAATTCTTTTCTACAGTCCTTCTTCCATATGAATTTAAGTATTCCACTACATAAATCTTTATACATAAAACCTTCATTTAACCATTAATTCAAAATCTTTAAAAATATTTGTTGCCAATCCCTTAATTTTTTACACATTTCATACCATATTCCATCTGAGCCTGCAGCTGAATCTATATTTACTTGCCCTAATACTTTATCTAGCTCATTTAAAGAAATCACCCTTTAAATTTTTTTATTCTCTTTTTCTGTTTACTTTCTTTTACTTTCCATGTTTTTTTCACTACCTTCTTTTTTCTTTAAACATTTCTTGTACATATTGTACTATACTATTTATTGTTTCTATTTCTCCTTTTATATTTTATTCTCTCATTACACTACTATTTTCCTTTACTAATCTCCTTAAGTAACTTGATACTTCTCTTTTTCCTTGTAAAAATATAATTGTTTATATAAAAATTCTTGGATTTTTTCTTGATTTCTTTCAAATAATTATTTTTTTTTTGTCAAAATACTTTCAATTATTATGTTCTAAATCTTCAAATTCATCATTATGTTTTCTTTTATATTTTTCTTTCTTTACTTTTCTCACATCATATTGCCACTGTAAAAACATTTTTTTATATTTTTCCTTAAATATCATTTACCATTCAGATCAATTTTTATAAAATGTTCTCACAATAATATGATCTTTCCATAATTGTATTACTAATCTATTTCCTTCTTCATTCCATGTTTTCTCATTTATCCTTTTTATTCCAGTGCCTGTTTTTATATATTCCTTATTTGCTTGTATCTCTAGCCATATTGCAAGATAATCAGAAAATCCTGTTTCAACTACCATCCCTTCTCCTAGAACTAAACCTTCTGATACTCTAAAATAATCTATTTAGTTCTATACATATCATTGTTGTAAGTCCTAGAGTATTTGTCCAAAAGTTTTAACTTACCACACCTTAGAACTTCTAACATTTTTCTTATATCATTTATTTCTTTTTATGCTTGCCTCTTACATCACAATTAAAGTATCCTGCTATTAAAATATTCGGTTTACTATCAATTTGTCGACTGTAACACAGTAGAATAGTCATGCTGTCAAACCGAAATATCAGTTCGCACATCGACTAATGTAAATGTTGAACCAGATATCCAAAAATGTCAATAGCAACATTTTCGAACAAGAAGCAGACTTCCAGACTGTCTGCCTGTCAAAGTTGCCAGACTACATTACATGTTTGCAGGAGGGCAAGCCACCCTGCACCTCCCTACTTATATATAAAAACTCCGAGATCACACTACAGTGAGGGTAAGGGTACATTTCCCGATCCTCACTATAGTGTGATCTGGCTTATAATGTCGGAATTCACAGCAGTGAATGCTGTTTTGCATTCGCTGATGTAAGTTCCGACATTTCTTGTGTCAATGTTTTGAGTCGACATATGGCTCTCTCAACATTTTGTAAATCGCACAAGTTGCGATCGACAAATTGATAGTAAACCTAATATTCATTTTTATTGCTACATAGTCTAAATTCTGATAAAATAAGGCTTTCCCTTTCTTTACAGTTAGTATAAGCATATACTGTTATAATTCTATATACTTGTTCTTTGTATTTTAAATCTACATTTTTGCTAAAGTTGCATCTAATGTCTTTACTATAGTTCTACAGAATACCACTATTCTAGAACATCTGTCATTTCTTAAATTCCAGATTATCTTTCATTCCCATACTTTCTCTGTTTTAATCTTTCATTTATTTAAAATCTTGTATCTTCTAATATAATTACATCTACAGTACATGCATTACACCACTCACTCCAAAGTTCCTGTCCTTTTACTAGATTCTTAATACTATTCACTTTTACAGAAAGAACTCTATAAAAGTTTAATTTTCCCTTTGATTCGTTGTTTCATAGCTGGTTGCTAGGACAGCTTTTTTAATAGGCAACTCTAAGTCTAATCAAGTTCCTTTCTAAAGGTAAGGATCAAACACTGTACCTTGTATCTGTGAGTCAAACATCTTAACTACTATACCAAGCCACAAACCTTAGCTATTTGGGTTCTTTTTTATCCATTTTCTTTCTTTTTTTCTTTTATAGTTATCCTTTCAAATTTTCTTTTTCTGGCTTTTACCCTTTTAGCAATATAATTTTCCCCCATTTAATTCTTCCCAGTTTATGTCTTCTTCATCACTTATTTCAGAACTTTCTTTTATGTCCTCTTTATTATTTTTTCTCGTCTAACGTTTCTTCTATTTCTACAACTTCTAAAATTTCTTCTCTTTGTTCATTTTTCCCTATTTCTTTTTCCTTACTGTTATTTTCGTCTTTGCAATCCACCCATTAATGTCCAAGCTTGTTACATTTATAACATTTCACTTCACATTTTTTGCATCATGTCCCATTTCCCTACAAATGTAAATAAATATAACATTTTCATTTGTCATAGTTACTTATCAAGTGTCCTTCTTTGCCACAAAAGAAACATGTTTTGGGTTGTCTCCAGTATTTTACAACACCCATATTCCCCTCCACATTTATAATGCTTGGTAAAATGCTCCACACCGGAAGTATACCTCTCACTAGTGAGATCTGACCACAAACTAATCACCCTGGATATACATATCCCACCTCCACCCCCAGCACAAAAGACCACAGTGAAAAACTTCTCAAAAGCAGACTTCACTCTTCTTAAGACTGAGATGGTATCCTTTAAGCCCACTGTGCCAGTGGATACCACATCCCTCAATGCCGAATCCTTCACAAATGCTTTCTATGGACATCTCCAAGAATGCATGGATCATGCAATCCCAAACAAATCCAAGTCCCTCTCCACCAAATGTAAGCATCCTGTCTGGTGGACCTCAGCCATAAACAAATTGTATAACAAAAGAAAGAAGCTACTGCACATCAGAGCGAAATCCCATGAAGGGAAGACATCTCTGATCAACATTAGCAGAAAACTACGTTCTCTCATAAAAACATCCAAGGCAAACTTTGAGAGAAAAATCGCTAAGGACACTAAAGATAACTACAAAGCCTTCTTCAGCTATGTTAGAAACCTGGGTGGAAACCCTCAGATATGCTCAGAGTTGGTTCACAACAACAAAAAATACACTGAACCCACAGATATTGCTAACATTCTGGCTGACAGGTTCAGTGCAAATTTCTCGCCTCCTTCACCCCCAAAAGAAGAAATACTTATCCCAGCTGAATGAAATCTCCCTGTCATCTCAGATGTCCAAGTGAGAACCGCCCTAAACAAAGCAAAAAACACAACATCAATGGGACCTGACGGTATCCCGGGGTGCGTGTTACGTGAACTCCAAGAGGAGCTAAACCCACACATAAAATGCTATTTAACCTTAGCCTTACTTTGGGATATGTACCTGAACACTGGCGTACAGCAACAGTGGTCCCACTCCACAAGGGGGGTGCCTCTACAGACCCTGGAAACTACCGCCCCATAAGCTTGACTAGCCTGGTCTGCAAAGCTATGGAAAGAATCATTATGGAACTCATAAACGGAGACATAGGGGACCTACAGATGCTTGACCCCACCCAGTTCGGCTTTGTAAAGGGCAGATCCTGCCTTTTAAACCTGGTTGACTTTTTCAAAATAGTCACTAGAGCCATTGATGAGGGCAAAGCAATCCATACAGCATACCTGGACTTGGCTAAGGCCTTCAACACAATACCCCACTCAGGCATCATAGATAAGCTAAACAGCTTAAAAGTAAACCCTTATGTCACTAGATGGGTTGAAAACTGGCTAAAGGACAGAACCCATAAAGTTAAAATTGCTGGAGCAATGTCAGACTCAAAGCCAGTCACAAGTGGTGTCCCACAGGGATCTGTCCTGGGACCCCTCTTGTTCGGTATTTATTTCTCAGATGTTAAAGCAAACATGGGAGGGCTGTGGCTGACAAAGTTCGCAGATGACTGCAAACTAGGTGCCATAGTCGATACACCAGCAGATACACATCCTACAAAAAGGCCTCACTGAAACAGACAACTGGTGCTGTAGTCACGGCCTTAAACTAAATGCCAAAAAATGTATAGTTATCCCTTTTGGAAAAAACAAAGAACCCACAAATTATCACATAGACAGCAACCCACTGAGTACGGAAAAAGTAATCAGAGACCTGGGGACCCAAGTAGACAGCAACCTCTCATTTGACACCCACATTGCCAAAGTGGTTAGAAAAACATTCTACCTTGCACACCTCATCATGAAGGGTTTCACATCCAGATCCAAGGATGTCATTGTACCCCTATATTCCTCCCTCATCAGACCCATGATTGAGTACAATGCCCCATTTGGTATGTACCTCACCCGGCACTTGCAACAGCTGGAGAGACCACAGAGGTACCTCACCAAAAGGATCAAGGGTCTCCAACATATGTCTTATTCTGCCATACTAAAGAAACTTCAGCTCTATTCAGTAGCATACCACCTGCTCAGAGGTGATCTCTGCCTGATGTACAAGGCCATGTCCAATCAGGATCTGATGGACATGCTCCACCTCAAAAAATCCAAATCCATCAGGACCACGAGACCTAAAGACTTAAACCTCAGCACAAGTATGAATAGGACATGCTGGAGGGATAGATTCATAACCCAGAGGCTTCCCATGCTTTGGAACAGGATCCCAGTTCATATTAGGCAGAGCCCCTCACTGACTCTCTTCAAGAGAAATCTTGATGAGTGGATGGGAGATCGTAAGTTTACCCCAGGGGTCACATCTGTGTCACTGCTAGACAGGGGCACAGTAAACTAATTCTATTATATAAAGGGACCTTCACTGTGTCACTACTAGACAGAGGCACAGAATTCTAGATTTTATCTGTACAAATGGCAAAAGCCACATCACTATGGCTAGGCTTACAAATGCCCCAGGGCAGATAGCCTAGTACTATTCTATGAAACTATGAAACTATGTATACATATATATATATATATATATATATCTATCTATATATATATATATATATATATATATATATATATATATATATATATATATATATATGGATCTAGGACGTTTGCTTGAATGAGCAAATGCCCGAATCCATAATAACTGAACACATTTTACCGAAAGCACTTTTATCGAAAAAGCACTTTCGTTAAAGCGTTTTACAAAAAAAAACACTTCCCCCCCACACCCCCTACTTTAATATTCCCCTTCCTAGACCACACTACAGTGGGGAAAAGGGAATTCTCCCTTATCAACACTGTAGTATGGCCTCGGCAACAGGCATACTTACGCAAAAGTGCTTCTTCAGTGAAAAGCACTTTCGCGTAAGTATGCCCGGTCATTTGGGTTTCAGACATTTGCTCATTCCAGCAAACGTCCTAGACCCATATATATATATATATATATATATATATATATATATATATATATATATATATATATATATATATATATATATATATATATATATATATATATATATATAGTTTTTTCCTCTTTTTATTTTTAACACAACATTACAATCCCGGTCATCAGTCCATATACCCCGTTTGTCATAAACTTTTGCAATGTCCAGTACTTCATTACATAAAACTTTCAAATGTCAATTGAAAGTCCATCTTTCTACCTCTGTTCAAAATTGTAAATGAATCTTCTTTTTTGTTTCCCTGTTAAATGCTTTTATCACATAAAGATTCCATGTGTTACGGTCTTTCTTCTTTCATATTTTTTAAGAGAATTTTCCATTGAAAAAAATAGTCTCAAATATAATATCACAAAATGTCTCTTTGTTAATAAGAATAAATCTTCTTGCCTCGTGCTTTTTAAAAAAGGAGCTATTAAATTGTCCCAGACTTCATACCTGTCCATTTCTTTGTCTTCTTTACTTTGAATCTTTACCACATACTTCTGTTTTTCATTTTTTTCTACCTTCTTTTCTGCTACTCCACTTTTGCCTTCTGTTACCTTCTCTGCATATGTTTTCTTTTCCATCTCACCACTATTCTTGGGGATTATCTTTGCATCCTCCTTTTGTATTTTCTCCATAATGTCCCCCAGGAGACATCTCCCTCATTTTCTAGCTCACTCTGCACCACCACTTCTTTTTGGGCGGCACAGTGGTGCAGTGGTTAACATTGTCATCTCACAGCAAGAGGTTCTCCGGTTCGATTCTCGGCTGGGGTGCCTTCTGTGTGGAGTTTGCATGTTCTCCCTGTGTTCGCGTGGGTTTCCTCTGGGTACTCCTGTTTCCTCCCACATTCCAAAGACATGCATCTGGAGCATTTCTCCCCGGGCCTCCGCTGAAAACAGGTTCTGTGGAACCTAGTCGGACATTCCCGGTCAACAAATGTTAAATAAAATTAAATAAATAAAATAAATAAATTTAAGTTAAGCATCCTGAAACCCTCCCAAATGGAGAGTTGTAATTATACATCCATCATTTGCTGACCCCTGTCCTTCAAACATGTTTCTTTAAAACATTTCCTCCAAATCCTGCACACATTCTGCACTTTTGATATTTACTTTCTCCTTCATTTCATTCACTACTCCATCATCTTCTTCTCCATAGCTCTCAACCTTCTAGCTCCAAAATGAGGAACACTCACATTCATAATGTGGAACAAATGGGCAAAATGTGGAACACATACTAATGGCTTACTAACAACTTCAACTAGGAAGGTCATAGGATGGTTAGAATTTGCTGATTTTACTTATAAAGAAGATCCTTTAATGAATTAATATGATTAATTTCTATTTATCATGGATTTCACTTAAAAAAATTCCTGACACTGAATGTGGGACAAACTCTTTCAATGTGGAACTTTGAGGAACTTCAAGGAACATGAACTTTTTAAGACCCCAAATGAGGTACATTCCTCGTAATGAGGTACACTTGAGAGGCATGTTCTTCTCTCTCCTTCTGCCTCCCTGTTTCTCTGGGTCACCTCTGCACCTGGCATGGAAACAGGAAGTGCTCTTCCAAAATGGTTCCCACTCACAACAATGACCAGTAGAGGACATTGCCAGATGCTCTTACCAAATTTCTCCTAGCAGTATAAAAATACCACCTGGGCAGCCGCGGTGGTGCAGCGGTTAGCATTGCCGCCTCACAGCAAGAGGCTGTCCGGTTCAATCCTCGGCTGGGCTTCTGTGTGGAGTCTGCATGTCCTCCCTGTGGTCACATGGGTTTCCTCTGGGCGCTTCAGTTTTCTCCCACATCCCAAAGACATGTTGTAGGTGGATTGGCTATTCTAAACTGGCCCTAGGCATGAGTGCATGCGTATGTGCCTTCCTTGGAAGGTTGGGCAGTGGGCTGGAAACTTGACACTGTAAAACTCCATTGCCAATCATGAGCGGACAGGTGACCTGCTGTGGCGACCCCTAACCAGGAAAAGCCAGAAGAAGAAGAAGTATAAAAATACCACCTGGTGTCTCCCCTGAAAAGCCTAGTGGGACTAAAACAGTTAACAATGGATAAATAAATAAATTACAGGTCTTTGTCTCTGATTCTTGAGTTAAAAGGGTTGGGAGGCAATCGGGGTAGAGCAGTGTGTTGCACTGTCTGGTTCTCACAATAGTGAGTTGAAATCCACTTTTCAGTCATTATGCTATTTGTTCATTCATTTTATCACAAGCACACATCTGAATGTACTCAGTCATGCAAAAGGATGTAATTAATGGTCACAACTGTGTGTATATGTTTGTGTGTGTGTGTGTGTGTGTGTGTGTGTGTGTGTGTGTGTGTGTGTGTGTGTGTGTGTGTGTGTGTGTGTGTGTGTGTGTGTGTGTGTGTGTGTGTGCTTTGCGTGTGTGTGTGTATGTGTGTGTGTGTGTGTGTGTGTGTGTGTGTGTGTGTGTGTGTGTGTGTGTGTGTGTGCGCACGTGTGTGTTTGTTCTTTCTTGTTTCCTGCGTCTCAGAGTAGCTATGATGTAAAGGAAGGAATCAACTGTTGTAAACAGGGGCTTCATTATGTGTTCTTTGTGTATGATCCTTGGTGGATTTGTTTTATTTATTGTTTACAGTGAGCTTACTTGCTTGTGAATAAACTGCACATCACAAAGTGTACAAATTTAATGTTAAAATATTAACCATGAATGCATTTTTTTAATTTAACTTTTTTTTTTTTTGTTTGCAAGCCCAGGAGTATGAAATGCATTGTGCTGGGCAGCAACAGTTTGGTACTTAGTGCAGATAAATTAAAGCTATGAGCTGTTAATGAGCTGCTTTCTGTAGTGCAGCTTTTAATTCTCACAGCCTTCATTTGTCTAGTATGAGTCTGACCAAGTCATTTCACCAGATAGTGCTCAGGGGCTTCCCCTGAAAAGGCACACTTTTGTCCAGTAGGCTGTCATAAGCTGTTAGCAAAATCATTACACATTTGTCTTTTGAGTTCCTGCTCCCTTCAGATAGCCCCTAATTAGTGCTTTGCTATATTCTATTCGACTATGAATTGTTGCACATCTATTGTAGTTTAATGGATTGCTAGATGCAGTATCAATAAACTTCTTCTTCTTTCAGCTGCTCCCATTAGGGGTCACCACAGCAGATCATCTGTTTCCATTTCTTCCTGTCCTCTGTATCTTGTTCTGTCACACCAACCACCTGCATGTCCTCTCTTGCCACATCCATAAACTTTATCTTAGGCCTTCCTCTTTTCATCTTACCTGGCAGCTCCATCCTTAGCATCCTTCTCCCAATATACCCAGCATCATCCTCAGCACATGTCCAAACCAATGCAATCTCACCTCTCTTGCTTTGTCTCCAAACCGTCCAACCTGAGCTGAACCTCTAATATACTCATTTCTAATCCTGTCCATCCTTGTCACACCCAATGCAAATCTTAACATATTTAACTGTGCCACCTCCAGCTCTGACTCCTGTTTTTTTGTCAGTTCCACCGTCTTCAACCTATATAACATAGCTGGTCTCAATACCATCTTATATACCTTCCCTTTCACTCTTATTGGTACCTGTCTGTCACAAATCACTCTTGACACTCTTCTACACCCTCTCCACCCTGCCTACATTTCTTCTTCATCTTTCTTCCACACTCACCATTACTCTGAACTGTTGAACCCAAGTATTTAAACTCCTCCACTTTTGCCAGCTCCACTCCCTGCATCCTCACCATTCTTCTGTCCTCCGTCTCATTCACATACATATATTTTGTCTTAGTTCTGCTCACCTTCTTTCCTCTCCTCTCTAGAGCATATCATCACCTCTCCAGGGTCTCATAAACTTGTTCCCTACTCTCACTACAAATCACAATGTCATCTGCAAATATCATAGTCCACGGGGACTCCTGCCTGATCTCATCTGTCAACCTGTCCCTCACCATTACAAATAAGAAAGGGCTCAAAGGTGATCCTTGATGTAATCCCACCTCCACCTTGAACATATCTGTCACTTCTACCACAGACGTCATCACTGTCACACTGCCTCATACATGCCTTGTACCATTCTTACATACTTACCTGCCACTCCTGACTTTCTCATACAATACCACACCTCCTCTCTAGACATCCTGTCATATGCTTTCTCTAAGTCCACAAAGACACAATGCCACTCCTTCTGACCTTCTCTATACTTCTCCATCAAAACCCTCAGAGCAAACATCTCATCTGTAGACCTCTTTCCCAGCATGAAACCATACTGCTGCTCACTAATCATCACCTCCTTTCTTAGCCTAGCTTCCACTACTCTTTACCATAATTTCATGCTGTGGCCAATCAGTTTTATCCCTCTGCAGTTACTACAGTTCTGCACATCACTCATTCTTAAAAATCAGTACCAATACACTTATTCTCCACTCCTCAGGCATCCTCTTACTTTCCAAGATATCATTAAACAATCTGGTTAAAAACCCCACTGCCATCTCTCCTAAACACCTCCATGCTTCCACAGGTATGTCATCTGGACCAACAACATTTCCATTCCTCATCCCCTTCATAGATGTCCATACTTCCTCTCTGCTAATCTGTTGCACTTCTTGATTCACTATCCTCGCATCATCCAACCTTCTCTCTCTCATTCTCTTCATTCATCAGCCCTTCAAAGTACTCCTTCCATCTGCTCAACACACTCTCCTCACTTGTGAGTACATTTCCCTCATTATCCTTTATCACCTTTACCTGCTGCATATCTTTACTAGCTCGGTCCCTCTGTCTAGCCAATTGGTACAGGTCCTTTTCTCCCTCCTTAGTGTCCAACCTTTCATACAACTCAACATATGCCTTATCCTTAGCCTCCACCCCCTCTCTCTTCATCATACACTTCATCTCCTTGTACCTCTGCCTACTTTCTTCATCTCTTTGACAATCCCACTTCTTTTTCCACAACCTCTTCCTCTGCATTCTCTCCTGTACTTCCTCATTCCACTACTAGGTCTCATTGTCCTACTTCCTCTGTCCAGATGTCACACCACGCACCTTTCAAGCTGTCTCTCTTACCACCTCTGCTGTGGCTGCCCAGCTGTCTGGTAACTCTTCACTGCCACCCAGTAATACACATTAGTTTCAAAAGTACAGAAGCTTACTGTTGCTCATGCTGTATGTTTGTCAGCATGAAGGTGTTATTTTGTTCATCAAATGGGTATCAGTGTTTTTGCCATAACATTTTTAATAAATGTTTTAAATTCAATCCAGATCTCTGTGACAATTGTAAATATAAGAAAATAGTAGGGACACTGAAAGTTTTCAACAATGTGTTAAGATAACTGGGGAGAGACAGCCAGGTAATGGGATATTGGTATGGCTGCGTGGTGGGGGAAGTCTGTTTCATTACTCTACCTAGGTTGCAATTTGACCATGATCCAACTCTGTTCTTATTGTTCAGAAACTATGCATGTCTATTTAGCCTCATACATATGTCTTATCTTTTCTTTTCCTTAAACCAGGTAAAGGGGTACCCCAGGAACACTGTCTGATTAAGTGACTTACTCAGGAACACACAATAGGCAAATGGAGTCAGGAGGAATCAAACCCTGTCTCCTTGACTAAAGGAAACAGCTCACTAAGAGTTTATAGAATTAATCCTGAGGAATAACCACTAGATCATCACTCATCTCTTCATTTTCTGATAAATAACTAAGGTTTATAGTCAGTCAGCAATGCCAGTTACTAGAGTTTCATAGTTTTTGTTGTTCAGATGTTCAGAAAATGCATGTTGATGCAAACATGATGCAAAACCTGTCACCCTAATAACTTTGTAAGCAAATTAGAGTAGTTTGCCTCTTAATCTCGGATTTTGCAGAACACCTCAGATTTTGCCTCATATTTTTGACCTGTGACTCATTAACTTTTTTTCTGGTAAATCAATAATGCTAGTCAGTACTGATTCATAGTTTTTGTTCGGGATGTGCATGTCCCTGCAAGCCTTATTATTCTGTTATGGCACTTGTGTTAAAAAACTGCTTCCTGCAGTCAAAGGTACAAGGTTTGAAATCATTTCACCTCCATTTACATTTGTGACTTTAAACAAGTTGCTTAACCAGACAGCACTTCCAAGTTATCCATGATAAGGAACACTTTGTCTACTAAGGTTACCTGGTTAAAATGCAGCAAATATTTTAACTTGACCATTTTTTGTCCCCCACTATTCTTGGCTTTGTTCAGAAATTTTGAGCTAGCAATTGAGAGATATTTTGGTCTGTTTCATATAAAATATGTGGCTTTTGGCAAATTATTGCAGATTGTAGTCACTAAATAATGACAGGCATGTAGGTTTGAGATTTTCTATCTCTCAGGATAATGCAAAGCTTGTTATTCTATCAAATTTCTAAGTATACAAAAGCTGTTCCTAATTTTGTTCCTAGTTTCTGATTCCTGAGCTAAGAAGTTGAGAGGGCAAAAGGGAGCTGACATCAGCAATCTGAAATACATTTGTGGACCATTATTTATGAATTTATCCATTTGCTTGATTCAAACCAAATATCTGATGTGTACACTCATTCGGGTGGCTATAATTGATGGGTGTTTGTATGCATGAGCATGCATGTGGGCAATTTTCAAAGTATTAGCAATGTAGGGGTAGAATGAAGTAATAGTAACAGAGATGGGGAGAAAAGCTAAAGTTGTTTGTTACTGAGAATTTGTAACTAGAAATTCTAAGATAAAGAAAATAAAAATAATTTGCCTTTTTTCTGTGTTGAGGGTCCTGGTCTTTCCAACTTACTCTCAAGTCTCTAATGTTTGAAGAGCTGGGTTTGAGGTAAAACACAACATATTACAACTGCAATATAGCTTTTTTGACTTATAAATTGTGTAAAAGAAAAATTTTACTTTGTATCCAAGTGTCTGTTCTGGCAAGCTAAGAAGGATTAGTATATTAAGGAACATTTTATATGTATACAGGCCACAGTTTAACCATAGTGTGAGTTTCCTTCCTAGTGGTTCGTAAACATGTCACAGTTTTACCTGTGTGCTCCATATTATGCAAGATAGTGAAGTATTCCACATTTTGAATATGGAAGGTTGACTATGGTTGTGTTTTTTTTTAATTCTTATGGTTATCTGTGTTATGGATGATATGGTATCCTTGATATTGCCAGCCTGATCTTACTTGCACTGATTGATTGCCTGATGTTTAATGCAGTTTAACTGCTTTTTTGGGGGAGGGGTGCTTAGCTTGCCTGGTTAGTGCCTTGGACTTTTGCAACTTGAGTTGCTTCCCCCCAAGACTCTCTAATGGTTGAAGAACTACTTATGTGATAAAATACATAGCAATATTTCATCCATGTCCCCTCAGTTGTAAGTGTTCCACATTTTGCCCATTTGTTCCAAGCTATGGAAGGTAATGTAGTACTCCATATTTTGAAGACTGAAAGTTGACTATGGATGCAGGGTATTTAATTCCTTTGTTTGTTGGTGGTATGGATGTTATGGATGTTATGGTATGTTATGGTAATGTCAAACCATACAACGCTGTCTGAAAATGGGGAACCACAGCTTATGAATTTAAGGATATGTAGTTTTAATTATCTCAGCCATTAAAATTACAAATTCTTAAAGTCCTCTGCTTGTTCATAGATAGTTACAATAACATTCAGAAAATCATAACTGAATCATTTAATATCCATCACATTCAAAAAAGTATTCAAATTCTGGAATGTCTTATTGAGACTAGATGTTCCCTTTTGAGTACTACTCATACCTCTCAGCTGTCCCTATTTATGCAAAATGTCCCTGATTTCACTTCAAATGTTTATACTGTCCCTCATAACATTTTTGATTTTCTGGTAAATGAATTATGATTACAATCAGTCAGTAATGCCAGTTATTAGTTTTATATTTCTTATTGTTCAAAAAATGCATATTGATGCAGAACATGTTGATGTACTTCTTTATTATTGTTGCAGTATTCTTTGCAGATGGGATATCCTGTTGAGGCAGCCAAACATCTGACCAGCATACCAAAGCCTTATCACCTTCCAGGTGCTATGCATCAGACATATGTCCCAAGTCCAAGGTGTAAGGGACATAAGTGACGTGCAAGCACCTAATCCTTAGAACTTCTTTGCTGCCAGTCTGAACAATTTCTTCTGAATTTGGTCCACAGGTCATTCATCACATTCATTCATCTACCACGCCTTGACAACATAAGTGCCACTTTGGGGTCTTACCCTAATTTTTTCATTTCCTTTTCTGGCTGTATCTTTTTTTCATGTCTTCCAGGAAGGAAAAATATGAATGTGGGAGGTAGATTCTCCATAAAGAAAGACATGATAAGTGCCTTTTTTACTTGGTGCTCCTCTCAACCATACCCAGTGTCAGATGATTTCTCAGGCATTTGTTCCAAAGAATCTCTACAGTCATCTGTCATCCCTTTCTATTTAGTTGGAGAATCAGCATTTTAAGCTTTTGGCCCAGAGTACCATGGCTCCTGAATCTGCCTGCCCCAAAATTCAGACATCTCTTAAAAAGAAGCCTTAAAAAGCGTGCATTGAATCTGCTGTCCATCCTGCTTCAGACATTTCCATTGAGATGGATGAAGAATCCGAGGACCATCCAGTACTGGCATCAGCTCCCTCTGCTGTGACTCAGTTGGAGACCGACACAGGGCTGCCTAATCTCACATCTGCTGAGGCTTTGTCTATGCTACTGAAGTGGAAAGTGAACCACTGCTGATTATATCAGGTGTGCCTAGGGGGATTACTCAGATGCTAATTAGGGAGGAAATCACATGTACTCTTATGGCTTTAAAGCCTCCTCAAGGCTTGTCTATACCTTCTTCTGTTCCATGTTCTTCTACTCCTTCTAAATGGCATAGGCATTCTGAGTCCTCTGATGCGGTGTTCGATTCAGATTCTGGGGAACAGTCCTTGGCTTGCTGTTCTCACCTCCATTCTCCTCTTGCCTTAGGGTCTAAAGAAGAAGATTCTCTCTCCAGATTCCCCTATGGAAGAATTATCCTTTGAGGATACTGTGTTATGTATGATAGAGCATTTTGAAGGGGACTGTTCTCAAGTTTCTGGTGTCCAAAAGAGGTACTGTGAGCTCTTGCAGATTGATTCTCCCTGTTCTTCTGCAGTTGCCCCCCCCCCCCCATGCTGGATGCTTTATTGGACACTTTCTCTATGGTTTCTGAAGCCATTGATTCTGAACCTCCTACTCCAGAGAAGCCTGACAGGTTTTATAAAGGCCCAGAAGCCCAAATATTTTTGTGCAAAAGCCCTTCTTATGACCCTGTTATGATATCTTTAGCTACTGACAAGCCAAATAAATTGATCTCATCTTCTAAGCTTCTATCTGCAGACAAGGACACTCATGCTATGGACTAGTATGGGAAAAAGTATACACTTCTGCCACATTAGCTTTCAGGACCATTATCTACTAAATCCATATGACTAGGTACCTATTGGCTCTTCTATCTCAGCTTGGGAAGTATTCTGATTGATCTGCCTGATTCTGAGGCAAAGTCTTCTGCCATTTCCTTGTTGGGCATTGCTTCCCAGGTGGCTTGTCATTCTATATAAAGTGCGGTTATGATGCTGTTGATGCCTCTTCTAGGCCAGCTGCCTCAGGGTCTGTGAATATAAGGTACTTTTGGTAAAGTTTACTGGCTCTCCCTTTTGATATCAGATCAAAGCTCCTGGATTCTATTTAGATGACCAAAGTCTCTTTGGCTCTGCTGCAGCTGAGCTGTTTAAGACCCATAAAATACAGAAAGAGTTATGCAGGATCTGAAACAAATCTTTTTCACCTGTCCCTATGTTCCAGATGAATTGCCTCTCTAAGTCTTCCTTTGTCCAAATGCAGGCAAGAGAGCCTTTTATGGGAAAAAGGTCCTCAAAGAAGTTTTCTCCTGATAAATCTTCCCAGGGTTGTAAGACTGAAAAGCCTCCTTTCCCTAACAAATCTGCCTTTACCTGACATCCGGCTACCTCTACCTCTTGACCAGATTTCTCTTTCCCGCAGGTTAACTCTGTCTTTTCCTGTTTGGCAACTGATAACCACAGACTCTCGGATGTTTTCCATTATCCAAAAGGATTATGTTATAGTTTAAACGCACCTGCCTCCCTTTCTGGGTCTTCCCAAACCTCTTCCTTGCCAGCTCTCTCATTTTCCTTTAATTCTGTGAGATCTTTTTATTGCAGTGAATCATTCAACCGATTCCCCACTCTCAACAGATCACAGGGTTTTATTTCAGGATGTTTCTGGTTCCCAGGAAGCAGAGATCTTGCAGGACAATTCTGGATCTTTCTTTCTTCAATCCTTTTCTAAAGGTTCCTTCCTTCAGGATGCTGTCAATTCAGTCTGTCTTCACTCTGCTGTTTCTCCAAGCTTTCCAGTTGTCTCTGTATTTGAAAGATGCAAAAAGAGAAATCCATAGTATCCCTCAAAGTCTCAGAAACACTCAGTATGCAACCTATACAGGGTCAAAACAAACCAAGAAGAAACTTTGCAGTGTGGAGGATCTGAAGTTCACTCCTTAAAATATGTTATACACTTAGTTCACATAATAAAAATCTAACTGTAAATTATAACTGTAAAATATGTGCTACAAAATAATAAAATAGAAAATAGTAGGTAGTCTACAGTTGAGTTAAAAATGGAATATCCTTTATTAAAACACACAAAAGAGTGATCCTAGCTGAGTATAATGAAGAGCATCAAAAACATTCCTTATTTATATATAATCAGGTTATTTGTAGCAAGGGAGTGGTTACAGAGGGTGGTTCTGTTAAGAGCTGTAAAAGCATCAAAATCATTCCTTTAGCCAAGTCACCCTTCCCCCTTTACACCATATTGTAACCAGAGACTGTGCTACCTAAAACTGAAACTGAAAAGCTTGAGACAAATTACAGTCTAAGACCAGTTTATTATCACTTTATTCAGTTATTTTATTTTACATTTTTATATCGGGAAAGTCCGACTTGGCAGGGGTTGCCTGTTTTCAACGGAGGCCTGCAAAGAAAAGCTTCATACAATAAGCCAAATACATGACACATATTCTACTACAAAATGCAAAAACAAGACACAGAATATTCGATACAAACTGAATAATACATGATACCACTTATATAATGCAGATTACAAAGTACAAAATACAAAATGTCAGACAAGGAAGACAGTGATATAACAGTCTAGAAAAGGAACTTAATAGTTTTGTTGAGGATTCCCAGTTACACAAGATTGTTAGTTAAGACAGCATTGTTAAGTTGAAAGACTTGATGCATAATTCTATAACCTCGGTAAAGTTTGTATTGCAAAAAATATATGGGTAAAGTTTTGGAGGCCCTTATAATAGCTATATGGAGAACAATATGCCTACAGTTGTCATATAAGAGTTATCCTGGGTCAGATAATTTGACAAGGGTAGTATTATAGGAGTTATCCTGAGGCAGAGCATTTGCATATCCAAGACCTGGTGAGATAGGATTTTAACTGTTTTTTGAAATTCAGATTATTTGCATCTGTCTTAATTTCGAGTAGGAAGGAGTTCCACATTGTACAGGATAACCAACTAATCCAAAACTTTATTAATTAAGAAACTAACTAACTAAAAACTGACTGACTGACTGACTGACTGACTAACAAAAAGATCTACCACTAGACATCTACCAGAACAAATATTAATAAATATACAACTTTTAACAAAGATTGCTTTCATATCAGATAAATACTTCATCAGGTTTGTGTGTCAAAAACAAATCATAATAATATCAATGAACATGTGTATAGATATACAACTGAAAACCTAAGTAGGATAAAAAACATGAAAATAATTGCTAAGCTGGAAATAAAATGAAACATGTTAAAAATAAAGCACTAATGCCATGGGCATACCTCCCAACCATCCCGAATAACCCGTATTATACCGGGTTTTGAGGTAAAAAATTGGGGTGCCACGATTCCCAAGTGGCACCCTTTCATTTCCGATTTTCCCAGCATTTGCTTTTTTTTTAATTTTAAATTATTCCGCATTTTGCTGATGTCATCACGTGTGCACAATGATGTTAGCGCCATCAGCCTGTCGGAACTCAGCTCTCCTGTACATCGTGACGTGCGTGTATTCCCTGCTGGCAGTATTATTTTGAATGCATGCGAGTGGGAAGGAAATGAGAGTAATGACTGCATTTTGGATTCTGGCTGCCTTCAAGAAGACAGACACACACTTTTAAATGGATCTGGCTGCCTGCGAGCAGGACGGACAAGGAGGGGATGATTAGTTCAAGTGCCCAACAACCCTCTTGCTTTGGACTTTGGACGTCTCACCTTAGAATTCTACTGCCAGCGATATTTGATTTGGAATCAGAAGCTGGTCTTTATAGCTGGGATAATCCAGACCGCTACTGTATTCTTTCTGCATCATTATTTGCTGGAGGATTTGCAACGCGCTTGTTTACCTGAAGGAGCTACAGAAAGCAGGGTAAATGCATGACTTAGTCCTCATTTCTCTCTATCTCCTTTTAAAGTAACAGGCATGTGCAGTAATTCGACAATGTAGCTTATTTTATTTATTAATACAATAAGAGGGCTTGTCTATAGACTCTTTTCTAGCATAGTTACAGTAGGAGTTCAGTAAATTTACAGAACAATAAGCATTGTAAATGTATACAATTACCTAAAGAGTTAAATGTGCATATTATTCACAAAACACAAGTTCGCATAACTTGAGAAATGCTAATAAATGTTTGGAGAAAGGAATGACAGAGGCAAATTTCTTCTTGTCAGGAATTTGCCCTTTGAAAAGAGAAAAGTTAATGATATCCATTAGAATGTGAGAGATGTGATTACTTTCTTAGAAAGGCATGGTGTAAATTATTTGACTACAACCACTTTGTCATGGTGTCTGTATGAAAATGAGACATGGTAATGTAAAACCAGGGATAGGTGCTGATGTTTGTATGACTATTTTGTGTATTTTAAGAGGGGAAACAGGATGAATGAGGTCATGAATTGTGCTTGTTCTATCTTAATAATTATGTAACCGGAATAGAGCAGATGAAGGTACTTCATAATGAAAGATAATGCATTTAGTTGTAGCCCTGTAAAATGTTGGTAGGTTTAATAACTGGTATAGGTGTGCGTGGAAGTAATTTAATTTGGTAAGACTAACATCAGTTTTGTACATTCTTGTTCATGAAAGGGAGGATTACCATGTGCCTTATCACTAGTGGCCTTCTATCTCTTCTACACTTTATCTATTCCCTTAAAAGTTGCCTTTAGCTTATATGTTAGCCAGAAACTACCGAGTTATGTAATTTTACAGTTAGTAATGAGAAATTGTTTATTTTGTTTTTGCTCAGAAATAACATTATTGGTTTAAGAGTTTAAGGCAGATATTCACAGAGGATTATGACCCAGACTCTATTCATAATCAGGTTTTTATATGCTTCAGAAATGGATGTCAAGAAATTCATCTCGAGTGCAGCAATGTAAAACTCAAGAGGGGAATCTTAGCATCCCTTTTGAAGATATACAAGTGCTTGGTTATGACAGGAGAGACCTGATCAAAATTCTTTGCAGTAAATGATGCTTTACCTTCTCCATGTATGAACAGTTGCAGAGACAAATAAAGGGAGAGACAGAAAAAGCAAGTGCTGGAGTGCTAAACGTTTTACAGCTTTGAAAGATGTAACACACTTACTGATGCCATATAATTCCTGTAACTCTGTATGTTACATTTCTTATCCATTTCTCAGTTTGTGTTTATGGAATAGCTCACTTTTAAAATAAGGCATAAACACTCTGGGTTGTAGTCCCTCCCAGTCCGCTGTGTTACTGTGTAGCTTTAGGCAAGTGATTTAATTCTGCCTTTAGTTTGTATACTGATCTTTAGCAGAGCAGCTATGATCCTGGCTTTATACATTATGAACTTTTCTTTTGCTTTATTTTAGAGCCCAGAAACCTAACTCCTACCTTACAATATACATGTGAGGTTTCAAGGACAGAGAAGTTTTAATGCCAAGTCTATTTTCATTGTGATATAGTGTTGCTTTGTTTATCAGATGTCTATTGGTGTTTGTGCATTGGGCTGTAAAATGTAAAAATAAAATCCAAATAATCATTATAGAAGTAAAGCAGTATGCACACATTAGTGTTTATGGTAAATGGGGTAAAATAGCCAGGTAATGGGACATTGGAATTGCTGCAGGGGGACTCTGGTGCCATATTTTGGTTGTCTGTTCTTCAGTTTGCATTTGAAAGTTGGTATCCTACAATTCCATTGGAGTGGGCAGGGTTACATAATTGTGTATGTAAATTTTATGTTAATCAGCGTACAGATTTGTACCTATTTTTCATGGGCCTTGTCCAGATTTTTGATGTTTCCAGGTTGAGAGGTATGGCCATGGGGATCTGTTAAAGTGTGGCATCTAACTATGAAAACTGTTTGAGTGTGCAAGAGTGCACTCAAGAGTAATTGCAACCTTTAAAACAGAAAAAAAAGGCCATGCACATTGTGTGCACTACCAGACTTTCACTGCCTAAAAGGAAAAAGTGTAACAAAAGTGTTCAGTTTAAAATCTGAGGTATCATTTAATGTGGAGCCATTAAAATGATAATGTGTATATGAGTCATCTAAAGTATGTCCTTTATAACATTGTTAGTGCTAAAAGAAGTAAACAGTGTTCAATATTTGTTTGTAAACAAAATATAAGCAAGTAATGTCACCATTAAAGGAAAACTCCACCCTAGAACTAAAAAACATGTTTTCACTCCTTGTTTCCTGACCTATTTTAACACCTCAAAATCACTCTAAGTACTTTATTTGTAATTTTAGCCTGTTTTCCATAACATGGCTACCAATTGGGCTTGATGTATCATGTGATCTTCTTCTTCCTCAACCATTTCTCTTTCCCATAATGCTTTGTATGACTCATGCCAGACATAAGGAAGTAACTGTGAAATCCTGTGCCATTGACACATAATGGAATTTCTGTCAGTCACTGTCATCTTCTATACCTTCTGTAAAAGGACTGCTTCTTTTCTGTCTCTAATCACCCTCATTTATGTTTGTCTCAGAGCTTGTTTTACACTATACTTAGAAGTTATCCAGCTCAGCCAAAAAAGTAGCTAAACTGCAGGCCTTTGTTCAGTGTTTTCTTTTGTAGTCCAAGAGGAATTGATAGTCCCCTCCCTCCACACTACTGCACAGGTGTTAAAACTGTCACTGCACTGAGAGACCCTTGTAGAATCAAGTGCAATTGACAGCTCATAATGGAAAGGAAGAGACTTCCAATATAAATCTCTTTGTCTCTGCCTGCAAATGGAAGATCTATTTATTTATTTAAACAGTTTCATTACTTTTTTCTGGGTGCAAGTAGCAGAAACTGCTTGATTATTTTGTTTTGTTTTATTACTAGTAACAATTGATTTACTCCTTACTATATCTACAACACTGTGTTGTGAACATTGCTTGGATTTCTAAGATTATGGCATTTATTGTTTGGTCATAGGGAAATGGTCTTTCATTTTTAAGAGCAGACTCTGGGTGAGTTGTTACTATTTATCATATATTCTATATTTCATTTTTATGGTGTTTTTTCACATCTTATGTGCCATCCCAGCTAGTTACGGTACACCTTTTTGTGCTCCAGCAAGAAAGGGAACCTAGAGCCACAACTGTAGGAAACGCATATTTGTCATAGTTCAAGGTTATACAGTTTGTCAAATGGCATTTGTTGCCAGAATACCAGGCAAGCTATGTCTATCATTTAGATGGAGCAGTACTCTATTTGTAGAGAAGGGAAACTACAGACTGCAAGCAGGTGTGCAGTTCTAAAGTTTATCTCAGAGGGAGGAAGCCCTGACCATGACAAGTGATTTTGGTTTAACCAGACAACCCTGCACTTAAAGATTTGACTGGGGGTTAGGAAAGTCAGCAGTATTTTACCAACTTGCCTATCACATGGCCTACTAGCTTGGGGTGGCCCACTAGCTGGGAAGGGTGTCCACTGGCCCGGGTGCTGCCACAAAAGCTAACATTTCTTCTTTAAGAATGCACTCTGCATGCATTACATTTCTTCTTTAAGGATGCACACAGAGTGAGACCTTAACAGCATCATTACATGCATCTATAGTATGACACATGCATATTTAAACTAAAACAGAGAGCACAATTTAAAACAAGCATGGATTTGGATGCTGTTACCATTCCAGCTAAAATTGGAGGACCTGTTCATCAAATAACAGGAAAAAGTGTATATGTGACTGTGTGAGGGTCTATATTATAACATCGAAGTTGCAAAATTTCGAATGTTATAATATCGAACCCACTAAATCAAAGGATGAAAATAATAAAGCCAGGGAACATTGAATTCTTACCTAGGGCAAGATTTTGGTGGGCCATTCTGTGGCTTCACTATTTCCTCCACTGTTGTGCGATAGTTACTGACCTTAGGGTTAGGGTGCAGGTTAAGATAAGTGGATAGGTACGAATGTATGTATGGTTTAGTGTAGGGTTAGAAGTAGGGTTTTAACTGTATGTGTGTGTATTAATTAGTTTGTTTGTGTATAGTTTTATAGGGTAAGTGTGCGATAGTTACGGACCTTAGGGTTAGGGTGTGGGTTAAGGTTAGTGGATAGATAGGAATGTATGTACGGTTTAGTGTAGCGTTAGAAGTAGGGTTTTGTTAAGTATATGTGTGTGGTTTATTTATTTTGGTGTGCTTTTGCTGTGTATGTTTCTTGGAACAGCAATTTTTTTCCCTGGGAAAAAAATTCACTATTCTGAGTGCTCGATGTTATCATATTTCGAAATTCCAAGTTCGAGCTTATGGTGGTTGATATTTTGGAATTTCGAATATATGATATAGACCCTTGTCTGATGCCCCAGTTAGGAATGGCAAGGTAATTAACTCATTCAGGGTCAAATCCTGTACCTTCCATACAAGATTCTAGAGCCTGATTCCTCTACACCAACTGCCAAAGTGTTGAGTTGCAGTGGGAAAATTTCCTCAGCTGTAACAGCCCTATGTCACCGTATTTTGAATGCTGTGGTCGGGAAATATATAAGGTGTATAAATACAAACCAAATAATTTGGCTATGAGTACAATGCTGAACTGAGATGCCTTAATCTCCTCTGAGGCAAAATAAGGATTTCAGAATAGGTCTGGGGGGCTGTAGCAACTCCCAGTATCTGAGATTGATGAGCCACACCAATAGTAGCCAATGAACTGCTCCACAGGGGCAAAAAATGTTTAAAAAGTGATGTCCAGTTCTAAAAATTGTGAATAAGTCCATGGATATTGTGTTTCTAGACACATTTATTTATGTTACATAAAAATGCTCTGTTCTGCTTTTCTAACTGTGTGTTCCTCATACATTTTCTAACAATCACAAAAAATTCAATGCACCAAGCCTTGAGTATAGGAAGTGAATAAGTTATCCCTTATTGAGATTCTAATTGTTTTTTAGCTTGTATAGGTTAAATACAAAACTCTGAAATATCTACAGTCATGCATATTAAATTTGACTTAGGCTTGCTAACCTCTGATGGTGAAAACAAGAATGAAACTTCAGCTAGCGGTCATAATCACATTGCTTGATGCACTGTGCAACATTAACTGGAAGTGAACCAAGAAAAACACAAGGCACTGCTCCGGTACAATAAAGACAGTCTTTAAATACTCCTGGACTTAACTGTCCAAAAAATCGAAATCCCAGGGTAGTCTGTAAAAATTGTTTTAATAAAGAAATATGCCACAAATGGCTATTATAACATGAAAATAAATACAGTACATAACAAATATTCACTGATTTAGCGCTTTCATCTCCAGTCGGAGACTTCTTCAGAATCAATATCCCACCACAAAAGTCAGTGTTTATACAGGTTCCAAAGCAGTGTTATTGGCTGGCAATAAATTACTTAATTAATACTTGCAATTTAAAGGTCAAGTGTGCAAAAAGCAGAAACAGTAAAAAACATAAGGTTAAAATACAGAGATTTGAATCAAGTTGTTCACATTATTTGTGATAACTTTTTCTTAGCTGTCTTCTTGTTAAAAGAACATGATTAATCAATCCAATAATATATTACATATATTCATACATATTAATTGATCTAAGTATATAAATATTTAAAAATATAAATAAACTTGTATGTATATTATAATATATGAATTAAAAACTCCACAATATAATAATAATGTAAAAATAATAATAATGGAAGGAAATATATATATATATATATATATATATATATATATATATATATATATATATATATATAAATATATATAACACATTAAAAAGTATTCAAATAAAAAATAAAAAATATATATTAATTCAAAAATCCTTTACATACACTGATAGAAAAAATAAAAATACTCATATATTATCAAATTGTTTTATATTGTGAATACTATTATACCCATGCACAGACTACCCTGGGATTTCGATTTTTTGGACAGTTAAGTCCAGGAGTATTTAAAGACAGCCTTTATTGTACCAGAACAGTGCCTTGTGTTTTTCTTGGTTCATTTTACTGTGGTTCTGGTTATTAGTCGAAGTTTTTGGTCGCTGGTTCGGTTACGAGGAGTCTTTTTTAATGGATAATAGTTCCCTGCTCAATGAACTGATTAGGGTTATCCAAACCCACTCTCAAACTGAGAATTCACCTCCTGAAACTGGAAATGAAATACCGTGTGCGCAGAGTAGTCCTAGAGAGACGGACGCGATTCGGATGACGTCAGACACCAGAAACGAAAAGCGTGGTGGTGAGATTGTGGAGGATAACTTTCAAACGTGACCTAATGGTGGTTTTGGACTATCAAACACCTGAAGGGGCAATAAGGGACACAATACACCAGACATTTATCAGGATATGGACTTTCACAAGTGGCTAAACCAGTCGCTCAACTTTTATGCCAAAGAAAAGAAGAACGAACAAACCAGTAGCCTGACATATAAGGATAAATATAAGATATTTAAAAATTTGTTATTATAATATAAAACCTTGGTTGTCGAGAATTGGTATTTCAAAAAATGTTTAAAAGATAAGATTGTACCTAAGGGACTGAGGTTGAACAAATTTCCGAACAATAGTTCTGATGATAAAATGTTTCTAAAACTGTGTGTGATATATTGAATGACTGTGGGCTGGCAATAATAAAAGTGATGGTAAAATGTAACATTGAGATTATGGAAAATATCAAAAAAGAGATAGACAAATTGTATAATGAGATTAGTAATGATCTTTTGTTTTCTGTGGATGAATATAAAAATATGTATTATAGAGTGTTACACGATATTGATTACACCATTAATACTAATATGAATAGAAAATTAAAGAAATTGGAAAGAGATTTGTACGAATATGAGAAGGGCCTTGCTTATTATAGTGAAATTAAGAAAACTAACCAAAGAGGAAGGAAATATAGTGAGGAACACTATGGTGGCAACAATAGAGGTAACAAACACCAAAATAGTGACATAGGAAGATTTGATAGACAGGATCAAAATGTAAATGAATATAATTTATACAACACTGAACTACATTATGAGGGAAATTACAGAGATAGAAATGTGGGAGATGCTATCCCTTTAGAAATGGAGGAACCGAGGAGGTCCAAGAGATTACGGAATCGGGCCCAACAGCCCTCATATGCACAAGTTACGGAGAACAGGAACACCAAGTATATGGGGAGAGTGTGCAGATAAGGGGCACAGATAGTGTATTTTTGAATACAGAGAAAAATGAAACACAAGTTGTTGATGAACATGATTTTGATGGTATTATTAATACTTCTAAAAATTTAATATTTTTAACTATACAGACATTGTAATCAATGAGAATCATTTTAATTTATTTATAAAAGGTTTTACCCATAGAATATTTTATTAGATATAAAAACTTTTACTCATAAACTTAATTTTAAACATATTTACAAGGATAGAGATCTACAAGAAAAAGAAAATACCTTAAAAAGATTACGTATATACAACCCCCCACTCCATTATGAAATTATGAATTTTGAAAAATGTGTTGTTAACAGAATTCGGAAATATTACAAGAAGGAAAATGTGCTTGATAACAATTTGACACAAGCTGAAATTAAATTGCTTAATGAATTAAGTGGCAATGAAAGAATTAGGGTAATGAAACCCGACAAGGGGGAGGGGTTGTAATTATGGACAGGTGGGAGTATACTAAGAAAATGATGGAGATTTTGGACAAGGAGAATCAGTACGAACATGTTTCCATGAATGAGATAAATATTTCATACAAGAAGACAGATTTAATATTGGAAGATAATCTAATCTATTGCAAGGACTGATTGACATAGAATTATATAATTATCTAAAAGTACCTAAACCAGTTATACCTGTTATTTTCGGTATACTGAAAATACACAAGTCCCCATATGATCCACCTATGAGGCCTATAGTCTCCTCACAAGAATCTAAAACACAACCTTTAACAATTTATGTGGATGTTAAGTTAAAGAAATTTTACAACTATACACATATTTTGATTGATTCATGGGACTTTTTGAATAAAATTGGGAAGAGTCCATATATAGATGAAAGCATATTTATTACAATTGATGTAAGGGACTTATTTTCAGTAATACCCCAGATAGAGGGGCTGATATGGTTTGAAAGAATGTTAACAGAGATGGATTTTCTAACAGTAGATTAATATAAGCTAGTTTTAGAAAATATGGAATTAGTCTTAAAGTATAATTATATATATTTTCAAGGAGACTATTATCACCAAAAAGAAGGTGTTGCAATGGGATCGGCATGTGCCCCAATATATGCAAATATAATTATGCTTTGTTGGGAGCACCAATATGTGTTTAATTCGGAGTACAGCCAATATATTATTAAATATTTTCGTTTTTTGGATGACATTTTTGTTTTATGGAATGGCCCCTATGACAGTATTGATAAGTTTATACATTATATTAATCATAGTACTACCTTTCTACAATTTACATACCAAACAGGTGAAGATGAAATACACTTTTTGGATGTAAAACTGAACAAAGACTATGAAAATAAATGTTATAAGTCCAATATTTATAGAAAGGAACATTATTCCAATTCCTATCTACATTTTGAAAGTGATCATCCTTACCAACTAAAAAAGAACATAATAAAAGGACAAATGATCAGAATGGCTAGAATGATCTCGGACACAAATTAATTTTTAAATGAAATTAATAATGTTGAAAAAATGTTTTTGGAAAGGGGGTACCCATCTGAATTAACTAAATCCATAAAGGAATATGTCCAGCTAGGAAGAGGTAATAAATATCTCCCCCTATTGACTAATGATGGTATTTTTACAGCAAATCCTAACTTGGATGGAAAGAATAGCATTTTTAATCGGCAGGAAACAAATAGCTTAGATACAATACCATACCTAACCCTAACTTATTATAAAGGAATAGGATGGTTGAAAAAATGTATAAATGAAACATGGGAAATGCTTAAAAATATGCCAACAAAAACTAACATATTTCAATACACTATAAAATATAGCTTTAGGAGGAGTAAAAATATTAAGAATATTATTGAGAAGAACAAGAATAATGCAGGAGGGACTTGTACAAAACTTGGAACCTTCAGATGTGGGAGATGTGCGCAATGTAGCTATATTGCCGGATGCAAGGAAATTAGAATTCCCTGTTTAGGAATAACTTTAAGGGCAAATAGGTATAACAGTTGCTACTCCAAAGGGGTAGCTTATTTGTCATTCTGTAGAACTTGTTGGAGCTACTATATAGGAAAAATGGAACGTCACCTTAGGACCAGAATTTATGAGCATATTAGAGATATAAACAAGCATAACGAAAACAATGCCCTGTATAGACATGCTTTGACATGTAAAGAGGCAAATTATAAATTTTGGGTATTGGAAGAAGTCAACCACCCAGAAAGGGGTGGTGATTGGGAAACGCAGTTGGAATTCCGAGAGATGATTTGGCAACTGAGACTTGATGCATGTTGTGGTAAGGGTCTCAATGACCATATTTCCATTACTCCCACATTAAAACTCCTTGCAGCTGACCCAAAGAGGCATGGGTATAATAGTATTCACAATATAAAACAATTTGATAATATATAAGTATTTTTACTTTTTCTATCAGTGTATGTAAAGTATTTTTGAATTAATATATATTTTTTATTTGAAGACCTTTTAAACTTGTTATATATATATATATATATATATATATTTCCTTCCATTATTATTATTTTTACATTATTATTATATTGAGGAGTTTTTAATTCATATATTATAATATACATACAAGTTTATTTATATTTTTAAATATTTATATACTTAGATCAATTAATATGTATGAATATATGTAATATATTATTGGATTGATTAATTATGTTCTTTTAACAAGAAGACAGCTAAGAAAAAGGTATCACAAATAATGTGAACAACTTGATTCAAATCTCTGTATTTTAACCTTATGTTTTTTACTGTTTCTGCTTTTTGCACACTTGACCTTTAAATTGCAAGTATTAATTAAGTAATTTATTGCCAGCCAATAATACTGCTTTGGAACCTGTATAAACACTGACTTTTGTGGTGGGATATTGATTCTGAAGAAGTCTCCGACTGGAGATGAAAGCACTAAATCAGTGAATATTTGTTATGCACTGTATTTATTTTCATGTTTTAATAGCCATTTGTGGCATATTTCTTTATTAAAACAATTTTTACAGACTACCCTGGGATTTCGATTTTTTGGACAGTTAAGTCCAGGAGTATTTAAAGACAGCCTTTATTTTACCGGAGCAGTGCCTTGTGTTTTTCTTGGTTCACTTTACTGTGGATCTGGTTATTAACTGGAAGTGACCAAATGCAAGTATATTGTAACTCATAGTACCTACTAGCACTATAAATGTAGGAATAGGTATATGCAAATGAGTACCCTGAAAGCAGGTCTTAGTTTGTAGAGACAGGGGGTAGGAAGCAAGTAGTAAGTTGCATGTCACTGTAGGAGCAAAAAAGCACTTGGGAATTTGCAGATTTTGAAAATACAAAAATGCTAGGAACCATAGCAGCACTCAGGTAACAGCAGCAGTAGCAGCAAAAGCATTTATTATCTATATGCACTGCTATTTCTCACTTGGTAGAATGATACAGTAGCAGGCAGTACAAATGAAAATAGTGCCAGTATTGTACCTTCAAATACCATCATCTGACTAAAAATGTATAAGCTGCAGAAAGGTAAAGGGGAAGTAGCCACCATTACTTGAACAAGATTGCAAGATGGAAAGACAGAAAAGAAGGGTGGCAAGACAGACCTACAGCTAGTCACATAGGCAGTGAAGAAAAGTGGGGAGGGTAGATGGCTTATATGAGAAGGGAAGATAAAAGAAAAATTATGAATAATTAACTTATATACATATACATATACTGTACATATTGGGGAAACTAATGTGGTTAGCTGCACATATTGTCAAAGTTAGTAGGGATGTGAAAAGAAGTTAGTAGAGATGTGAAAGAGTGAATATTACTAATCATATAAAACATTTCTCATGACTTTCAGTGCTTCTCTTCATTGCTTCTGCTTATTCTGCTGTATTCCCATCTTTGTCTCTTCCTGCACGTCATGCTTTTCCCTGTCTGTCATCCTTATTCTAATACAGTGATTCATGTAATTCATGTTGGTAGTCACAGTGATCATCTTCCTTTTGCCCATATGACAGTTCTCCTTCAACTGCAGCACTACATTTAACAAAGACATTCCAACAATCCCAGATTTGTTGCATATAGGAACAGTTTCTCACAGCCATCAGCACTATCCTTTCATATTTTCCTTTGCCAGGACCAACACACCTATTAATATAACATTCAATTTGCTGAGTAACTAGCCACACTTGTGCTGGAAAGCATGTAGATACAAAATGTCTCCTTTCCATCTGTTCAATCTTTGTAAAGGTCTTTTACTCATAGGACATGACTGTGCCTTGTGCTTAGCAAGCTGGCTAAGACTTAAACATTAACCCCAGCAATGAAATGGGAAAGCAATACCTTCAGCAGTCTTTTCCAGACCATCTCTTTCTGATTGCTACCATAGCTTGCTTTTTTCTTTGCTTCCTCTTAAGTCCTCTTTATGTTTCATCATCTGTTTTGGGTCTGTCCATTTCTACCTTAATTCTGTTCAGTTTTGCTAGATGCCCCCTAAATCCATCAGTGTTCACCCAAGTCTTCTGTTTCATCTCAGAGTGCTTCCTCCTATCTCCAACCCTTTCAGTACTCTCTCTGATGGTGTCTGCTTCATTCATTGCTTTGCTCTTTGAAGTAGCTTCCTGCATTACCTCTTGGAAGGCTCATCAAATGCCATCACATCTACATGTTTTCCCTCGTTGCAGTACTCTTTTATGCTATTATTCCTTTTGCTTGTTGTGAGTTTGTCATCAATTACCACTGTACGCCTGCCCTTTAGATCATTAAGTCAGTCTACTCTACTCTCAGTTTTCTTCCCAATGATACAACGCAGTGCAGAGAGGATAATGAACATTGAATAATGTTATTCTTGCCAGGAGCAAAAATAGAGGATGGGAGAAAGGCCGTTGAACACCTTAATGTAATGAGGTATGGATCTGTTTTTATTCATGTTGGTACAAATGATCTCATCCACAAGGTGTACAGGTCTTAGGACATATTTTACACAAATCACATATAAAAATGAGAGTCAGGTAACTGTGAATGAAAACATATTTTGGGTAAATACATACCTGAAAAATGTCCTTTTTTAAAAAAATGGAACTGTGTAGAACATCCAAGCCTAATATTGGGCACACATGTCCACACAGAATGGTGTGTACTTATAAAGATCAGGGAAGAGAATTTTTTGCAGCAGATATTTTGCAATATTTGATAAACACAAAACAGGATTTTTGCAGGGTCAAAAATGTAACAGTTCACAGACAACAACAATTCACAAATTAAATTTCTTATGTTTTTTTTAATGCTAGGAGCATTTTGCAATCATTTTTTATTGGAAAATTTGCTGCGTTCCCGCAAGATGGATGTTGTTATTGTTTGTGAAACATGATTAAAGACCAGTGACTGGAAAGCAGTTCTCACAGGGTATAAATGTTTTTACTGTAAAAGGCATTCTAACAAAAACTGAGACAGAAATGTTGTGACAGGAATTAAAGATTATAATGAGATCTTTAACTATTACACATTCAGTGATAACGCCAATACTGCAGATTGTGCAAATAACTGTGACAATAAAGACAACCCTGCAACATATAACAATTATCGGAGTGCATAGACCACCAAAGTGAAATGCTGATGACCAAGAGGAATTCATACAGGGAAGAAATATAGTGACTGAGGACTTAAATTTACCAGATACAGACTAGAATAATGTTGGTTCAACATTAGTAAGGAAATTATTTACAAAGTATGTTCAGGAACAACAATTGCTTCAGATTTTGAAAAAGCCTACCAGGAAATGGAACATAATAGACATTGTTTATATTCCTGATGAAATTACTGTTACTTCATTTCAAGTTTTACAAACACTGATATGCGATGATCATGGGGTTGTAAAGACTGAAATGTTGCTAGATAATTATGCTAAATTGAAATCTAAATAAATGCAGAGAAGATTAATAACAGATTATACAGAAGCAAAACAGCCAGTATCTAGAACTAATGGGAGTGATGTGTTCAGTGGAAAACCTGCAGAAGGAATGTGGTAAGTTTTGGAAGAGAAACTGAAAGCAAAACATGCAAAAATGTTTGACATCAGGATCTAGGCACACAACAACAAGGGGATATATTTCCATAAGAACAAGATACTTAATTAAGGTAAGAGACAAAAAAATATATAAGAAATGGAAAGGGGGTTGAGCCACAACTTTGAAAACTGAAATAAGTAAGCTGGACAGACAAATTAAACCTAGTATGACACAAGATCAAGAAAAAAAAAAATGTATATAAAGATATTTAGTGTACTAAGAAACCATTTTATATATATGCAAGATGTGGTAGGAGTAAAGACATATAAACTGATAAACTGTGTGTAGATTCTAAACTTTATCCTCAAACACAGCATATAACTGATATATTTACAAAATATTTTGCAGAGCAGTTTAGTAATATATTGTCCTAGTAACATCTAAGTAACCTCAAATACTGAAATCAAATTAGATTATATTGAAAAGAACTATGCAAACTGGACCCAAAATGCAAGGTGGGGACATAATTAGTAATAATGACCTGACAACACTTCAGCATGAACTTACAGTGCCATTGGGGTCTGAATGAACAGATGACAAGTCAACAAGCAAGGGAGAGTAGTTTTGCTGAAATTGAATTCATCCTCAAGTCTTGGTGAGTACCTTCATGAGGTGGACCCTGTTTTTCACAAAATCTGACCAAGACGACACTGATATACAGACTGTATTTATATAGCATATCATGGACAGAAATAGGTTAAAAATTTAAAAAGATAGCTGGGTGCACATGTCCCAGGATAAAATTAAGTGCCCAATCCTGGTAGGCATACTGGTGCCAGAACTGGAAAAGATGACAGTGTAGAATCCTCAAGATACAGAAATGTTCCTACAATGGGGCCAGGCCAGGCCCAGAGGGGAGGATGGCCCCTCTTGTTGTAGAAGGAAATAGTAGTCCACAATAATCACAAAAATTTATCGGCCAACAAAGAGCCATAAAGAAGATAAAATGGACTATTGAGGATAAGAAAGAAATTATGTATTGTTACTATTATGCAACAGAGAATATAGAGGAAAGAAAAATACTTCCACAAAAAAAACTGTCAGAAGCTTCAAATAAAAATTTGTATTCAACAGAATCAATAGACATCTGAAGAAGAAATGTGGACATGGGAAAGAAAAAGAGATTTGATACTGTGTAATATTTATGCAAAGAAAAAAAGCAAAACTAATCAATACAGCAAGAGCAGCACCAAAGATATTTGAAGAGAAATACAGGCAAAGGAATCCAGACATGGAAAACTTTACAATACAAAAAATAAGAAGACAAGGAGGAACAGTAAAAAAGGAGATTTGTAATGGAGAAGTTAAAGAAATAGAAACTGATGTTATGGAGAACCTGCGAAGTAAAGGATTCAGTATAGAAAATCTAATTCAGAAAACACCACAGCAGGAAATAGCAATGGATATCCAAATTAAGAGGAAACCAGTGGAATGGGAAGCACTTGGTCAGGTGTCATATGAAGATATTTTGGAGCCTTCCACAGGAAACCAGTATAAATATTCACTTGAAGTTGGACAGCAAGGGAAGGAACAGAAAACTGTGGAAACTCTGATGCAGTTAATGTTGAGGAGTGATAGGCCAGTGAGTTCCCATATGACAGAGCAACAGATGGCACAGGATGAAACTGAAGATAATGTGCCACAGGACGATACTATAGAACTTTGTATAGAATGCCTGCAAAAAATGGAAAACAAAAATGTGCCCTCAGTTTAGAAGAAAATGAGCTAAGAGAAGAATAGCTTGATTTAATATAGATACTTTTTATAGACATATTAAAATCAGTGAAAGAAACAGACTGCAGAAGGTCAATAAAACCCCAAAAGTCAGAAGTTTGATAAAACAAATGAATACGATAATTAGGACTGTCCTTAGAGATCCATGTGATATAACAGAAGTAAACAGGATATATCACTGTGCAGATAAATTAATAACTGATAAAGTTCTACCAGAAAAACACAGAGTAGTGATTGAAAGGAAGGGAAGAAATCAAATACCATCATGGAAGTATCAAACAGAGAAAACTATAAAGCAGTTAAGGCAAGAAGTGCCTCTGTTAGAAGACTATAGAAGAGGGAATAGATCAACAAAAATACTAAGAAAGATAGACGTGATAAAAGTAAAGAGCAGTATTAGAAAAGACCAGGATCTATCATGCACTATCGCAAATAACAAACTAAAATTTTCAGCACATGTGGAAAAACTTAAAAGATATGCAGATAAATATAAAGGAAAAGTACAAAATAAGCAATTTATTGATGACCCAAAAAAATTTTTACAGAGAATTGGGAAACAAGGTAAAAGGAATTCAAAGACCACCAAAAAAAGAAGAAATAGATACATTTGGAGGAGTATTAATGAAGAACCTGTGGAATATAACAAAGATGCTAAATGGATAGAAGAAATAAAAGAAAGAATAAGAAGTTTAAAGGTACAGGATATGAAATGGGATGAAGTAACAGCCAGAGAGATTGAAACAAAGTTAAGAAAAGCCTCTAATTGGAAAAGCCCAGGCCCAGATGCAGTACCTAACTTCTGATTAAAATATTAGCATCTTTGCACAAAGATTTAGCCATGAGTAAGAATTATTTATATGCACACCCTGAACAGACACCAACCTGGCTAACAACAGGAAAAACAATGCTCCTACTTAAGAGGGAACCTGCAAGCTACCCTAACAACTATAGACAAATAACTTGCCTTCTGACGATCTATAAACTATACACTGGAACTGATGCTGACAGAATTTATAGTCATTTGTCCTGGTCCCCTTCAATAACACCATAACATAGCTTTGATCACCAACTTTATTAATTACAACTTTTCATATTATAGTTGATTCTAAATACAGCATAACATCCTTGTAATGTTAATCAGGGCAGCATACCTACTCACCCTGGCCCAGTAAGCAGCGTCCATACCTCTACTCACTTACTTTACTTATGAACCAGCGTCCCATCTCACTTCATACACCATTCATTGTAATGTTAATCAGGGCAACCTTCCTACCCACCCTGCCCAGCAAGCAGGGTCCATACCACTGCTCACTTAATTTACTTATGAAGCAACATCCCAACTCACTTCATACCATCAATCGAATTATCTTCCATCAAATAAGCACCATCCTTACCTCAGCTTGCTTATCTATTCAGCAAGCTTCCTCCAACTTGTCATTTCCTTTCCCCAGATCCTTGAAATGAACCTCCAGACATCAGAAGGGGGAACAGAAGAGAGCAAGCCTAGCCCTCTTCTATGCCTACCCCTACTGATAACTCTACTCTCCACCAACATGGGTGGGTAGCACGTTCATGCCAAAATGTGATTGCTTAACCCAGCTACACTACACTAAATCTCTTAAGCCCCTCCCCATCATTATCTCATTTTCTCACAACCATCCCTGCCTCCACTTAACCATTTCACCTCCCCAACCCACTTAAATCCCCCTAATCTTAATCTAACCCCCCCCCCCATGATGATGTCCCAGGAAAACTTAGTTTGTTGCCAAACCTCATTTATAAGAAAACTCAATTATGGCAGTAGAACAAAAGAGCAATAAAAGAAAGTCATATGGAACAAAGGATAATTTTTTTGTTAAATAAAGTCATAGTGGAGATCTATAAAAAAAGGGAAGAATCTAAGTATGGCATGGATTGACTATAAAAAAGCATTAGATAGTATCCCACATTAATGGATAAAAGAGTGCTTAAAAATGTATAAGATACACCCTACACTGACTGACTACATTACAGTGACCATGAAACAGTGGAAGACCACTTTGCAATTAAGCCATGATAAAGGACAAATTATTATTTCAGGAATAAAAATTCAAAGGGGGATAATCCAGGTTGACTCTGTCACAGCTGTTAATCTGTCTTGCCCTTAACCCATTACGCTGTCTACTTAACAGCTTAGGCCATGGCCATAATTTGGCTCCTAGAAAACAACAAAGTGTAAATACTTGATGATTTAAAACTGTATAGCTCATCAGATGAGGAACTGAAAGCACAACTGCAAGTTGTCAAAACGTTTTCAGATTATATAAGCATGTCATTTGGTCTTGTTAAATGTGCAAAAGCATCCTTTAAAGCAGGAAAACTGCAGCACCAAGAAAACATCAATTTGGGACAAGAATGTGACATAAAAGAACTTCAGTAAAAGGGAGTGTATAAATATTTGGGAATTGATGAAGGATCAACAATAAAACATGAACAAATGTGAATAAAATTTGGTAAGGAATACTTTAGAAGACTTAAATTAATCATGAAAACAGTGTTGACATCTAGGAACAAAATCCAAGCTATAAACCAATTTGCTCTTCCTGTCCTAACTTACAGTTGTGGAGTGATTGACTGGCCCCAAAACATGTTGGATAGATTAGATAGGAAACAAGAAGGATGCCTCATGCTCACCAAATGATTTATAAAAATCAGTGCATACCAAGATTACATATTCCCCATTCTGAAGGAGAGACGGGCCTCCTTGAAATTGATTACATGTACATGCAATCGTGGGACTCCACATATATCTGCTGACCTCACAAGACCCAAACATAGTGAAAGTTTTGAAACATGAGGAGAATAAGTCTAAGATGACTTCTCAGATTAATTTAGCAGAAGCATATCGGCGTCAAGCAAGAACAGAAATAAAACCAGAAGTAGATAAAAATACGTGCCAAAAAAAAAAAAAGAAATACTATAAGGTGAAGGACAAGATGAGAAGGTAAGAAATGTGGAAAATGGATAAATATAGTTGCATGTATGGAAAACTTCTGGAAGAACCTCATGTTGATCAGGAACGAATGCAGGAATGGTTAAGGACAGGCAAATTCAAACCAAGAGATAAAAGGTTAATATTGACGGCCCAAGATAGTGGGCTACGTACACACTGGTTTACAAAGTCCATTGAATATGTGGGAGAAACACACAAATGTAGGTTTTGTAAAACCAAATTGGAAACAGTGGCATACCTTGTTGCTGGTTGTGACATACTAATGGCAGAAGGACTGTATACTGAAAGGCATAACAACATGGCAAGACTGTTGTACTGGGGATTGTGCATGCATTATGGTACTGAAGTGGCTGAAAAACATTGAAAACATGAGCCACAAAGCATCATAGGAAAATGATGAAGTCTACATCACATGAGATCACCCATTACCAACAGTTCAAAAGATAAATGCTAGAAAACTGGATATAGTGACCCACGAAAAGAAGACAAAAGTAGCGTTGATCATTGAAATCGCCACACCCGGTGACTATAGTGTCTTGTGTACAAGGAGACAAAAAATCATAAAATATCAGGATTTGCAGGTAGAAATGAAAGCAATGTGGAATAAAGATACCCAGACAGCTCCAATAGTCGAAGGAGCAACGAGTCTTATAAAAAAGAAATCTATAATCATATTTAGATATGTTACCAATACATGTAACCCCATGTGAACTGCAAAAGGAGTCATTACTGGGCACATTGTGGGTGCTGCAAAGAGTACTTCTGGCTGACATCAAAGATTGAAACAATACTAATTTCATGAACTTTAATCGCACTTTGACTTAGGCATGGGGTCCATTCCAGCCATGGTATTATAAACCCAAAAAACTTGGAGAAATTGAAAAAGGGAGATACCATTATATCTGTTATTCACTAGGTCATAGAAACATGGGGAGACTCCTCAAGATCGGGAGCATGCACTTGTTAAACCTATCTTTAAGGAGAAGGGAAGTAGGACAAACCCAGAATCATACAGACATATCAGTTTACTTTCTTGTTGTGGAAAAATAATGGAGAAGATTATACTGGATAAACTACTCTCAGACTTGGAAAGGTTTGGTACTTGAAGCCATATTTCAGCTTGCATATGTTGAAAATAGATTTATTACTGCCCATAACATGATGTTTATAGCAATAAAATAGCAGCTATGAATGAATAATTGTGCTGTCATGTAATTTATATAGATTTAACTTCAGCATTTGATAGAGCCATACACAACACATTGATCAATAAATTAGAGCAACTAGGTATCGATGTACTCCTGATAAGATAGATAGCTACATAGCTTACAAATAGGACATGCCAAGTATCATACAGCAATTTGACAGATGTAATTCAAGGTTATAGTCAGGGTGGCCCACATTGCTCTGTTTTAGGCCCTTACCTGCTTGGATTGTATCCTTCAGATATATATTTTTCAGCCAGGTGCTCCATAGACTGTATGCAGATTACCTGAAAATGGGTAAACTAATTATATGTGTTACAGATAGGGCATGTCTGCAAAATAACTTGACTAAATTGACCATTTGGGTACAGGAGAACAAATGCTGACAAATACATCAAAAACTAAGCATATGGGATTTGGAAGACTTAGACTAAAAGGTGAATATTTAATACAGCATAAGGTGGTTGAAACTGTAGGTTCATTTATGAACCTGGGTATATGGGTAGATCCAGCTTTGAGTTTTTCAAATCATATAAAACAATTGGTTAATGATAGTTATAGAATTATAGTTTGCATAAAAAGATACATAAAGTCTAGGAAATCAGAAATTATGACATCATTGTTTCTTAGTTACATTAGCCCCAAACTTAAGTATGGAATAACAACATGGAAACCTTGTAAGAAAGCAATTATGACTAAACTAAAAGGACTATATTAGAAATATACCAAGGGCATCCATGAATATAAAAATTTAAGTTATGACAAAAGACTAAGATATCTGAGCTTGTACAGTGTCTTATATAGATATTTAAGTGGAAAACTTACTCAGGTATATAGAGAATTTAAAGATATCTATCTACCTCTTGGAATGTTTAGAGTTATCAAAAGGTGGTAGAAAATCATCAGACAACCTATGTAGAAGACTGTATATGGAAAAGACTACCAAATTACATGAAAGCAAGCACTAGTTTAGATATTTTTAAAAAAAACCTAGAAACTTATGTCCAAGGGAAAAACTGTTTTGGTATGTTGGCAGGCTAGAAGGGTGCATTATTGCCTGTGCTTGAATTATTTGTATGTGTGTGTGTGCATGTATGTATGAATGTATGTATGTACGGATTCCCTTCACAAGCTCAAAGTTTCAAAACTTTGTACTGCAGTGTACTGCAAATGGTCAAGACCATAAGATCGAAGTTTTGAAACTTCAAACTTTTTGTACAGAGATCGCTGTACAATGTGGAATGGGAAATTTACCATTTTCCTCACTCTAGTGTGATCTCAGAGTCAGTGTATTTATTTAGCAGTTGGTGTGGGGGAGGATTTTATTACAATTTTGAAGTTTCAAAACTTCAATCTTATGGTCTCGACCATTTGCAGTTCAAAGTTTTGAAACTTTAAGCTTTTAGAGTAGATCCGTATGTATGTATGTCTGCATGCATGTTTGTATGTATGTATATATGCATGCATGTATGCGTGTATGTATGTATGTATGCATGCATGTATGTATGTATGCATGTATGTATGTATCCTAGGCTCCTACCTCCACTACCTACACCTGTTCATCTCCCATTCCATGTCTGCCTGGAATTCTGAAATTGGTGAGAGCCTCCTAGTGCTTTACTCTGCTCTGCATTAAATTTTGACATGAAATTGAAGGGACAGAGTTTAAACATGACATAATAAAATTAGCCTATGACAGATTTATGTATTTCAACTGTTCAGTAACTAACTTTGTCTTATCAGAATAACATTAAATATCTTGTCTGTGTGCTGACAGCATCCCCCCTAATGCAGGCAGCGAGTAGAAACTCATCAGTCATGCGGTATCAAGATTAAGATTTGGTAGATATGGGATAGCAACCCAAAGATGAAGGAAGTGGCATTCCACACCTCATCAAATCATGCATGACCTCTCCAATAAAACCGATACACTAGCAGGAATGATTGTGAAACTCAATGATCATTCTGCTTGTTTTTTTTTTAATTGGAGCACAGTCATCATCATCTGATGCTCAAGTAATGCATAATTAAAATCTCGCTGATTGAAGACTACAGTTCAGCAACAGATCTTCAGGCTATGGGAAAATATCACTGATCTCAAAAACAGGCACAGCAGATGTAATGTGTACCTACCTGATCTGTCTGAAGGGACTCTGAGCAGTGACTTAGCTGCTTTTTTTGGAAGAGTAAATTCTGATACTTTTAAACCTACCTCCTTCATGGACTTTAACTATTGAAAGGGTAATCTATGACCCTTTCTCTGCCAGGTCTGAAAGATACTCCTCTGTGAAAAATCATCTTTAAGTTTCTGGGCTGGACTGATAAAGAGTATAGTCTGTGTCATCAAAGGATAGTAAGTCCTTTTTTCTTTTTTTTTTTGTAAATATTTTTATTCATTTCCAAAAACAAGAAAACATGAATGCAGGTTATTTATGACAGTGAAGTATTTACAAATTATTTAAAAAGGTTGGCTAAAACCTCTAAACAGATATCAAACATTAAAACCAAAATAAATTATTTACAAGGGTGTCTATTGTTGCCATATAACTGACTTTCTATACAATTGTTTCCTGATTATAATCTGCTACAGTCATTACTCTCCAGTATTTCAGTTACTTTTTGCTGTGCTATATATAATGATGTAGTTCTTTCAGTTCTTCCTTTAATAGTGTTCATTTCCAATTGCGATACTGCTGATACCATATTCATGAATTGCTTAAAAGTTGGAGAAGCTTTGGATTTCCAGTTTGATGTAATGTTCTTCTTTGCAATGGCTAGAAATTCCACAATATTACATATTTTGTTCTTGGTACACAGTCAGGTACAGGTGCATTAAACAAAATAATAGATTTGGAAATCTGGAATTTGTCATTGAATACCATTTGCAGAAAATAATTTATTTTATCCCAATATGGTTTAATCAAATGGCATTCGTAGAACATATGTTGCCAGTCTATTTTTATTGATAAATCACATCTCAAGCAGCCAATATTTTTCTTAAACATAAGTTCCATTTTATGAGGGGTTACATAATATCTGTGTATGAATTGCCATGTAAAGAGTCTCCAATGTAATGAAAGTGATGTCTGCTTTGGAGAGAGAAGAATACATTTTTTGTCTCTGTCATTTGGCACATGTCCATTAATTGATCTATAATAATTCCATATTTTGTCATTATTATAAGTTTTTATTTTTTTGTTTGTTTTATAAATAGATGATAAGTATCCCTTTCCAGTAATGGGTTGATCCATTAGTAATATTATATGTTCTATAAGATTAGAAACATTCTGTTTTATTGATGGTTGCATTATTTCTTGTTTGCTTAATATATACTGTCTTAATTCTTGTACATGTAGCCATGAACTATTTTCCATATTTAATTTCTGTTTAATTTGGTCTATTGTCAGAAGTTTTCCAGAGTTTACCAATTGATGCCAATATATTAATCCCTTTTCTTTAAGCATGTTGACTACTTCTATATCAAATGTTATTATATTACCTTGTGTGTACACTACTGGATATAATAAAAATGACCATGCTTTAATAACAGGATTGCTATTAATAAAATTTTGGAAAATTTTTAATGTATAAAGTAATGTATTTGGAACTTATATTTTTATACTTATGTATCATCATATATTCCTTCATCAGCCATAGAAAATTGTTTGGTATGAAATTGGTATACTTATTTGTACTACAAATCCTGACTTTAACCAGATTCTCTCATGAACTAGCTTCCATTTTGATGTATATTTTGTATTTAGCCATAATGATATTGTTTTAATAACAGATGAATGCAAATATACTTCTATGTCTGGTAAACCTATGCCACCCATATCCCAATCATCTAGATGATATTTCATAGCTATCCTTGTTTTTTTGGATACCATAGGAATCTTACCATTAAATCATTTAATTGTTTTAGGTGCAATTTAGCTGGTGGCAAAGAACAAGCTTGTATAACATAAAGAATTTTTGGAAATATGATCATTTTAATTATATAGAGCCTTTCTTCCATTGAAATGAAGAACTTATTCCATCTTTGTATTAGATTTGTAATATTATTTAAAGTCTCTTTATAATTTGTTTCAATTGTATAATTTAGGTTGTTAGTTATTATAATTCCCAAGTATTTAATTGTATTATCGGTGGGGATATATTTATGGTATTTTTTGTTTAGATCTTTTTTATTAGTATTTATAAGCAATATATTTGTTTTGTTCTCATTAAATTTGAGACTCAAAAAGTTTTGAAAGTTTTTAATTGAGTCCCATAATGCTTTTAAAGATCTATTATTATTCTTTAAGGTAATTAAAATATCATCAGCAAAAAGTTGAATTTTAAGCTCTAGGCTGTTGTCTAATTGTATTCCTTTAATATTTTTATCCATATGTATATTATTTGCTAAGGGTTCAATGACTAGCGCAAACAATAACGGAGAAAGAGGGCAGCCTTGTTTTGTGCCCTTTGTTATTTTAATAGATTTAGACAGACAAGATCCCAGTTTTATATAAGCCAATGATTTTTCATACAATGATTTTATTAACAAGGTGAAGTTGTTTGAGAAGCCATATTCTTCTAAAACTAACCATAAATAATCCCAGTTCACTGAATCAAATGCACTATTTATGTCTAAACTAGTAACATTCATTTTGTTTTTTGTGACATGTATATAATCAATTAAGGAAATAATTCTTTTAATGTTGTCATAAGTGTTCCTATCTTTTATAAAACCTGTTTGATCCTCCTCTATCAAAAATGGTAGTAATTGTTTTATTCGAGCAGCATGTATTGCCATAAAAAATTTATAATCTATATTAAGAAGTGAAATGGGTCTGTATGATGAACATTCACTGGGATCGTTACTTTGTTTCAGAATTGGTGATTTTAATGTGTACTTCCAAGAAGGAGGGATGTCTTTACCATTTTTAACTGATGTAAAGACATTCAATAACAACAGCAAAGCCTCATTAGATAGTAATTTAAACATTTCTGGTGTGATATTATCTATACCTGTAGCTTTATTTAATTTTAGCTTATTTACTTCAGCTTTAAGTTATTTCATTGTTATTTGTTTATCTATTAGTTGTACCTGCTCCTCTAATAACCTAACTTTAACATTGTTTTTAAGAAAAGCTTTCAATACTGAATGTGTTTCTATCTTCTCATTTTGATTATTAAGTTTATGAAAGAATAGCCTAAATGCTTCTAGTATTCCTTCTAAATCAGACACTTTCTTTTTGGCTTCTATATTATGTATTTCCTTGATTTGATTTGTTTTAATCATCTTTTTAGTCCTATTTGCTATTCTTCGTTGGTTTTTAGGGTTCATTGAATAGTAACATAGTTTAATTTTTTCTAAGTTGATCATTGTTTTGTGGTGTAGCATCTCTGAGTATTTTTTTATTATTATCTTCCAGTTCTTTTATTAAGTTGGTGTTTCCATTTTGAATATCAAGCTTTAAATTATCCACTTTTGACTGTAATTCCATTAATTCCTTATTCCACTGTTTTTGTTTATTTTTATACCATCCCACCGCTCTTCCATATAGGTATGCCTTCAGTGCATCCCATATATATATTTCAGATACATCTTTTGTAAGATTCATATCTAAGAATGCTTGTGTCTCTTTAATATAAAATTCCTTAAAATCTTTGAGATTTGTTATGTAGGATGGTATTCTTGTCACTGATATCCTTTTCTTGAAACACAAGTCTATCTCAAACGTTATGGTGTTATGGTCCGAAAATGGACATGAAATTGTCTTGACTTTATTTAATTTAGTGGTTAAATCTTTTGTTATGTACACTGTATTCTAGAGTATGTATTATGTCTATGGGAAAAATGTGTAAAGAATAGTGAATCTGGGATAGCATACTCATTTATGTCAACTATATTAAAAGTTTCAACAAACTCAGATAACAACTTTGTTAAAGGTGATCTCTTATGTGTAGTTTTAGTATTTGTGTCATTTTCTTTTATAATGCAATTGAAATCTCCAGCTATGATTAAATTGCCTTTGGCATATTGTACAATGTCATCTGAGTGTTGTTTGGCCACTCTAACTCCTAGTCCTGGTATCCAATAAATATTCACTAATGTATATACCATTTCATTGATAGATATTGTCACTAGACAAAACATTCCTGAGTTGTTGTGAAATGTGTTTATGATTTTAGACATTAAAGTAGTGTTTTTCCACAAAATTGCTACTCCCCTTCGCTTTTGACTATAGGTGGAACTTACTAGTACTGTATAATTTTTATTGTTTATTTTATTTATGTTTTCATGTGTAGGGTGTGTTTCCTGTAAAAATACTAGTTATGCTTCACATAGCTTTAAATATCTGTAAAGACTTCCCCTTTTGCAATTATTATTTTAATAATTTACATTAATAGATATACATTTTGCAATTGGATTTATATTAGCTTTGCTTTTATCCATATTCATATACTCGTAACAATGTGTAGATGTGTGTACATGAAGAGAATGACTTGTTCTTTCTTCTTCCAACAGTATTACAATAGATCATAGACACCCAATAAAAGTACATTAGAAGATCATAACTGAAAACATAAGATAAACAACCACCAAGCCCCTCCATGAGAAAAAACATCTCATCCTTGAATGCTCTAACCATTCAAGTGATCCCTCTAGATCTGCATTTCAGCAACCTCCCCCAGCCCCGCCACATGGTAGTTTTATAATGAAAAGTATCTTATATATTTTTTAAGTATACATGTATTTGTATTTACATATTACTTAAATACAGTCTTTATCTATTTTTAATATTTTATAAAAAACTAAGGCAGCACAACTATACCTAGATTTAATACTTAACTATTTGGCTTTGTTTAAATTGTAAAGAAAAATCTCTTATTTTAATATATCTTTTGTATAGTAATAACGGTTATGCATCTTAAAAGTAATATGCTTGCTGTTTATCTCCCTTATAGTGTGAGTGGCATACATAGGTATCAAACTTTTGTAATGGTCTATATAAAAAAATGTTAATCATTATATGCATTAATTAACTATACTACAACTTAATTAAATCATGAAGTGTCTGTAACAATTAATATTACACTTTTATTGTCATTTATCAGTAATCTTATAGTTTTCATTTAATTCAAAAAATCATATTTTAGTGGCATGAATGTTACTAATTTGATTTTGGCATTGGTATTATATAGTTTAAGACTATATTTCCAGGCAGTTCCTATATATTATTAGTGCCACTGGCATATTACACCACTAGTGTACCACATATGTCATATGTCAAATAGCAACTCATAATCCTTATGATATTACAGGATTTATCTACAGTGTTATAACTGTAAGATTGGAAAATATAACAAGCATAGTAAACTTTAAACATGCTATAACACAATTGTTTGTTACTTATTACTGTCAACCCTTCTACGTACACGGGAAAGGATAACCTTCTATGACCACCGAACCAACCCTTCTACATACACGGAAAGGATAACCTTGTATGACCTCCGACCATTTTCCTTCTTTTTTCTCTTCATCCTTCTATTCTCCATTTTTTAATAAATATTTATTTCTATTGTGGCTTCTTTGAATTTAGTGAGGGTACTCAATATCATATTATAGATAATATAGAGCATTCAAACTGAGAACATGCCCGATATAGAGACATATTCTCAACTCAAGTGGTCCACGCCATATATTTATAACATTGCAGTCAGAAATATACTAATGAATAAGCAATAACCAGCAGCTTTGCAGCATGTGTGTGTCTCTAACAAGCGCATACCTATAAGATATTAAAAAGAATAGATAGCAAGCTCTTCTTTCATAATCAACAAATGCATATAGCCTGGTATTTACTTTCATAGACAGAAATTAGACCTGTTATTTATATGCATATCATGTACCAACAGCAATATATTAGTAAATGCCCATGCTATTCAATTCATATTTTAATACTTGTCATATTTTAAAAATCATGACATATATTGATACTATAAAAGTGATTAATATGAGATATAGATGACAATGGCTTTAGCATTTGTGATGATATATACTATATATTCAGTATTATAAGTAAAAGTACATTGCATGTCTATTTGTAATCTAAGGTTCAAGGCTAATCAATTTAGACATACAAGACAATCTCTTTAGCCTTGGTCATATAATGGGAGTTACTGTCTCTCTACACAACCATTCATTTTCAGTGAGGATGTTCAATATTAGTATAACTTGCCTTTAATAAAAGCATACTTATAATTCAGCAGTTCTTTTCTATGTATATATAACAATATCATAAGCAAGTCTATGAGATTGTTTCTTGCTCATTACTGCTTAATGACTGTGCTACTCGACCAATTTAATATTTGCAGTGTATCTTAATAATTAAACAGCAACTCCTTTTTACCTTTAAAATGCCTAATAACAAATAGCTACATTCATGAACCATAATTGTCTTACTGTCCTTAAGGTTGAGTACACTAACTGCAATGTGTTTACAAATATGTTATATAGTTCCAGTCAAGGACTTAAATATATTAAATTTTCATAAAATTAAGTTAAATTATAGTAATTTACTTGGGTGATGTTATCAGAAAATATTGCAGTAAAGTCTGTATGTGTTAACTATTCATACAGTTTCTTCCAAGTGATATACTTCTTTTTAAGCCTTGTGTGCTGTAAGTCCTTTTTGATGTTAGACCACCAAGTTCACCTATACCAGGATTTTACAATACAGCTTTACAGCCTATTCAATGTTATACCAGAATGCATTATTGACTAGTTTTAAAACAGACATTATAAATTTACCACTCTATAAATGGATCTTGTTTGAAAAAAAAAGCTGCTTCTTGAGCAGATAGACAAGAAAGCCATTAGACTACCTATGTGACATGCTGTTCCTGGTATTGTCTGGGCAGGTAAGGGCTCCAAAAGGGTGCAGAAGCTAGCTGTCCCTGTCAAGTCTGAAGCAATAACTAACTCACAAATAGAAAGATCAGCAGCCCAAGGCTCACAACCCCTCGAAGAGCTTAAATAGAGCTGGCCTGAGGAGACAATGCAGAAAATATCTGCACAGAAGCTCTTTCCAGACAAACCATTGGTGCTACAGAAGAAATACTCTGCTTTAAGTGCTACCATTGAAGTCCCAGTCATGGATGCTGTGTCACAGAGATTTTATCGGAAATGCAGTTTCTGTGGAACCAGCACACAGGGTACTTCCAGTCACTGGTGCGCCAAACAAAAATGAAAAGTATATGGATTGCACTCTGCATAAAAAAGAAATCTGGGAAAGGGGCCAAACATGTCACAGGTACAGTTAAATTACTTTTGCTTTTTTGGGAGGTATACTCTTTAGTTGGGTCATGGCTAGCTATGTGGTAATTGATGTATTGCTTGGGAAGTCAGTATTTTTTTCTCACAGTACTGTACTGTGGCAAGGAGCTAATTTACTTTTTCAAGACTGTTATCCCTGATTTGCTTTTGTAATCACAATTCATTGAAATGGCACTTTGAATTACTTTAAATGTCAGGAGGATTTTCACCCTCAGAAAAGAAAAGTTTTTAAACACTGGCCGGAAAAGATTAAAGCTGATGTAGTGTGTTTGTAGGGGGGCAAGACAGCATGAAGGATGACAACATCTTAAAATATTTTTGGCAAAGGGAAAGTGTGTGTTTATGTCTAATTTGTAAAGAAAGTCTAAGGGGGAAATCATCATTTTGTTTAAATGGTCACTAGAGTGGAAAGTCCATACGGTAGTTAAAGTAGGAGAAGGTGGAGGACTGTGGGTTATGCTTAACACCTTGATGGGAAATCTGGCCCTAGGTAACATCTATGGATGTAATGCTGACTGTTCTAGAATTTTTAAGGATATGTTTTCAGATTATGAACAACATTGTATGGGTGTCTAGTTCTCCCTTCTAGCTGGAGATTTCAATACAGTGGTTAACTCAGTAAGAGATACTACTTTTAGTTGTAAAGAAAGACATGTTAGAATACAAAAGGTTATACACAGGATGATGAAGGATTGCAGATAGGTTGAGATTTGAAGAGTATGACAATATATATTTGTCAGACTGAGTGCTGAGGATGCTAATTGCTTAGACTACTGTCTAGTCTCTGCTGATGTTATAAAGGCAGTGGGTAGCTCTGAGATCATACAAACCAATTGTACTGATCACATGGCATTGTGGGTGAGTTTCACCCTAACAAAGAGTCCAAGGTCAGGGAAGAGACAATGGAGAATGGATATATTGATTGTTCAATAGGAAGAGTTAGTCCACCACATTTGTGGCACGTTGAACTATGTTATGCCTTCAAATTAAAGGTGTGGTGGGAATCATGCAAGATGGAGACATAAAGCTTATGTAAAGCAGCTAAGGATGAATCTATGCTGAAGAAGGATAGAGAAAGTCTAGATACAAAAGGAAGAACTGTTAGCACCTATAATAAATGTAAGTCAGTAAAGCTTGGGGATAAACTGCTATTGAGGGATTACAGGAACAAGCATATGAAACTTAGTTTGCTTAGATGTACATGAGCGCAGCTGTACTTACAGAGGATTGTTACTATGACTTAGGCACAGCATAACAAGTTAAGTAAACTGCTTGCCTTTAGTGTGAACCAGACAAGTGTGGAGCATACAGTATCAGTGCTAAAGATAAAGATAAATGGGCTTCTACTGTTATAACGGGTCTATATTAGTTTGCCGGAAGTTATTTTCAGTGAACACCTATTCATCGACACATATTCAGTGAAAATCACTTCCGCGATTCACTGAATTTTTCAAGGACAATGAAGTAGTTGCCCAACTAGACAAATTTGCCCTTTTCCCCACTGTAGTGTGACCTCGGAGTTGATATATATAGTTAGGGGGACATGGGGGGTGCAGCCCTCCACATCGGGGGTGTAGGGGGCAAAGCCCCTACTTGACCATATTTGATTTAGTTAGTCATGGATTCCATTGAGCTGTGGGACCATTGTTTCATTGTCCTTGTAAAATTTGACGAATTGCAGAAGTGATTTTCGCTGAATATGTGTTGATGAATAGGTGTTCGCTGAAAATAACTTTCGGCAAACTAATATAGATCTGTTATAACTAATTAGTTTCCTATTAATGAAATGGTGACTCAATTTTATAAATCCTAATATAATGCCTGAAGGGCATCTCATGTCCCATGCTTGTCTGAGATGCATAGGTTTCCTGATAAGGTTAATTTCTCCAAGCTGCCTAATAATTATAAATGTACTGTGGCTACGTCTTCTTGCAGGACAAAGTTAAGTTAGTAACTCTTCAGTCAACATCACTGAAAACACCAGGACCTGATGGCCTAAATATTGAGCTGTACAAAACTGTTCACTCACAATTCTGTCTCAACTTACAACATCACTTTCAGTCCTTTGTTACTTCTAAGGGTAGTAATCCCTACGGACATCTCTTTACTATTATAATAATAGCTAAACCTGGGAAAGATCATTTAGATGTTGCATACTATTGGCCTATATCACATCTTATTGTTGATGTTAACTTGTACGCCAAAATCATGGCTTGAAGAATTGAGAAAACTCTTACCTTACTTTCAGTGTTCTCAGTGTTTAAGAGTTTACCTGTTGATAACCCATGCTCGAAAACTTTGGACCCAAATCACAAATCAACTGATTTTTTTTTAAACTGTAATACACTTTTACTGCTTCTAATTTCATGTAGTAAGTTGTTCCACGTCCTCTCTGCCCTATGCTAAAAAGTTTCTATAACTAGTAGGATTTAACAGAGGTAAAGCAACCAATATTCCACTACTCACAGTATCAAAACTGTGACTAAGTAAAACTGATTCCCAGCATAACAGAAACATCTATGGAGCCTTATACATCAATGATAGGTCTCTATGGATCAATCTATAGCCCAATGAAAATAAAGATAAAAATTTAATCTTTCTTTATAAGAATTCTGTCTTAAGCCCCAAATAGATCTCAGAAAAGGTGTCTAAATACAGTTTAGCCTCATTAGCTGAGCATTATTATAAACACATACAGAACTACAATATTATGTAAGGCTACTTTTAGACGTATCTTTAATACAGAACCACAATATTAAAGATACGTCTAAAAGTAGCCTTACATAAATTAACAAAACACTAGCACCCCCACTCACAAAACAATGCATAATACTACTTAGCACTCCATAATACTCTGTTACAATGCTAGTCAAATAGTCACAACTGATGCCAGAATGTATAAATAATACAAGGTCGTTAACACAATTAGCTGTACCTAGGGTATCCATGGTCATATACTTACATGTTTCCTCTATCCATTAGAGACATGGGTGACAGATCAGGAGTGAATTTCTGATTTCCCATCCACTGGTCCAGGTTATGCTTGAATAGGGTTAGAGAAAAACTACATGTCATATGGATGGAAACCCTGGTCCAAAGAAGGAGTATTCTCCCAGACAACATACCTGTCCCTCCAACTTGTCCTATTTATGTGGCAAGCAAGGTTTATGCCTCTGGATCATGTAGCTCTGATGCTGTTGGTTTTGCAGGTATGCAAAAAGTCCATTAAAGTGAGATCCTAGGATGCCTTGTATGCCAGACATAGATCACCCCCTCAGCAGTCTCTAGGAGGCATAGTGCAAGGATAGGGCTTTGAGCTTATCTGCGCAGTACATGTTGTTAATGCCCTAAACTGGAAGCGTTTTAGAATTAGATATATGCTAATGTGATTGGAACTTAAATATAAATGTTCCTTAAATGTTCTGCTTTTCATACTAGCACAAAACAACACCAGGATGAACTCCACTCCTGAAAAGGGGTCGGATCTTCCAGCTGTGTACATTATTGTTAAAAAAGTATAGGGATAAAGTCAGGGATCTGTTATGGAAAGTCTTAAGTGCCAGGCTGGAGTAGAGGGGTTATTTACAATTATTAAAAATGTGAAACGTTTTTTGTATAGTTATGAAAAGATCCTTATGTTCTACCAGGATGGACATTAGTCCCCATTGCATTTCAAAGTAAATTATTGTGTCCACCTACTATGATGCTCTGGCTGCTTTTACTCTAGACTTCTTTCTATGTATAAGTTTTGGTTCAGAGACTGTTGAGAAAAGTCACAGGTTGGATTTATGAAGAGATGAATGTACAGCTTCCTTGTTCTCTTCATGCTTATATTTTACTGGAACCCCCAGCTCTGTTGAAGATGAATATGCCTTTAAGAAACTGCTTCACTTATGAACAATGACAGTGATCATTTATATGACTTCTCACTGGTGGTATCTTGAAGAGTTGTCCATTACAGGAATTTAGGTCCTGGCTTTTAAAGTACAGTAAGAGGTTCATGGGGACTGGACTGAAAATGTGGACCAGTGTGAAAAATCTTACCAGTCTAAAAACTCATGGAATACAGAAAAAAAAACTGTGTCCTTGTTGAAGTACCCTATTCTCCAAAGGAATATAATTATGGAAGACATCCTTTCGAGTATCAGCCAACAGAAAGGTGATTACAAATGAAAGTAGGACTCAAAACTGCTTCTTGTCTGCACTTTACAGGCATGTGAACACTATGTGGATAATGTGTTAAATCTTGTAAAAACCTACACTTACTTCAGTTCTTTAGAGAGGCATCAGTCTTTAAGATATGTCTGAGAAAATGTGGATCAGATGCTTTGCAGGGAAGTGAGTAAATGAGATTTAAATCTACCAGACACGGGGCTTTGAGAACAGTGGGGCTTGTCCTTAACTTATGTAAAGCTCTCTCAGGAACTAGGAATAGAGTTTCAGCTTTCCTTAGAATTAAGCTAGTGGGTTTATGGATCTCTGTGCTGTTTTGTTATGAGGTTCTATTGTTCACTTTTATACACAGAGTTTAAATGCTACTTGTTCTTATAATTGCTATACCAACTTGTGTGTAACCTTTTGTCATGTTTCTCCTGTCTTTCTTTTCTCGTTGTTTTGTTAATACATTCTAAACATATAGACAGTGTTTGTATATAGATGGTTAACAGTTGTTCTCCCAATAGACTGTTCTTAATGTTTAGAGTTATGCTATTAATCATCTCAAGGTGTTAGTTTTTTCTTGTTTGACATTAATGTTGTTACTATGTCATTTTAAATGTGTCTGTTAATAACTTTTGAGCATTTCTGGAGGCTGTTCAATTGTTTATTAAGATTTACTTGCTGAAAAAATCTTTGCCATAAAAGTATTAATTTCTGCTCCTGCTGCTTGTCCCCTTCCACACCAGCATCACACATGCCAAATGATTTAACCATGCAGTGATCCTGACAGTTTTTAAATCCTCCACTTTGTGCATTAAATATTTTGAAAAGTGGAGGGAGATAACAGTTTCATTAATTTTATGTTTGCTTGTTTGTTTATCTGTTAACTCCAAGTGGATTGATTGAATGTAGACATTTTCCGGATATGACCAAATTAAAAAAATGCAGTCCTCACTAAAACAAGCAAGAAGGAATGTTTAGTTACTTACACGTCTGCAGTACTGTACACAATCATTCAGTTGTGCTTCCCTTTCAATGTGAGGGAGGGGAGTTTTGCTACTCCTTCCTATGTCATCACTAAATATTAATAACTTTTTGGTTGCAGCCCTTTGGTGCAAACATCTGCAGTGTGCTGAATGTGTGTTATATTTACTGGTTCTGGTTATAAAAGATATCATATCTAGCAGTCTTTCATCTAAAACATAGGTTGCATACAGATGAAGGTATCCCACGCAGTTTACTAACTGGTGCCCGCATACTGTATTCTAATTTTTCTCATACCATTTCTGTATGCTGGATAAAGGAAAGGATTTTATGTATCTATATACATACAGATATATATATATATATATATATATATATATATATATATATATATATATGGGTCGACCTGATAAGACCGACATGCCAAAACACCAACAACGAACTAACCGACATGACAAAACTGAAAAAAAAAGAAAGTTCAAAAACACGAAACTCCACATGCCCGACAAACCACAATCCTGACAATTAACAAAACAAATACCTTTCCCGAAAAACATACATACAACACAAGCACACCAAAAACCATACAAACCTACACTAAACCTTACATACACAACTATCTATGCACTAAACTTAACCCAAACCCTAACCCTAAGGTCCGTCACTATCGCACACTTACCTTACCCGCACCCTAACCCTAACTCACTTAATCTGCCCCTAACCCTTAACTCTGTCACTATCGCACACTTACCTTACCCGCACCCTAACCCTAACTCACTTAATCTGCCCCTAACCCTTAACTCTGTCACTATCGCACACTTACCTTACCCGCACCCTAACCCTAACTCACGTAACCCACCCCTAACCCTTAACTCTGCCACTATCGCACACTTACCTTACCTGCACCCTACCCTAACATCCGGCACTATCACACACTTAACTTACCCACACCTTGACCCTAACATCTGTCCCTATCACACACTTACATTAACATGTCGGTGTTCTGAGCATCGGGATTCTCAACTGTCAGGGATCTATTATGGAAAGTCGTAAGTGCCAGGCTGGAGTAGAGGGGTTATTTACAATTATTAAAACTGTGAAAAGTTTTTTTGTATAGTTATGAAAAGATCCTTATGTTCTACCAGGATGGACATTAGTCCCCATTGCATTTCAAAGTAAATTATTGTGTCCACCTACTATGATGCTCTGGCTGCTTTTACTCTAGACTTCTTTCTATGTATAAGTTTTGGTTCAGAGACTGTTGAGAAAAGTCACAGGTTGGATTTATGAAGAGATGAATGTACAGCTTCCTTGTTCTCTGCATGCTTATATTTTACTGGAAGCCCCAGCTCTGTTGAAGATGAATATGCTTTTAAAAACTGCTTCACTTATGAACAATGACAGTGATCATTTATATGACTTCTCACTGGTGGTATCTTGAAGAGTTGTCCATTACAGGAATTTAGGTCCTGGCTTTTAAAGTACAGTAAGAGGTTCATGGGGACTGGACTGAAAATGTGGACCAGTGTGAAAAATCTTACCAGTCTAAAAACTCATGGATTACAGAAAAAAAAACTGTGTCCTTGTTGAAGTACCCTATTCTCCAAAGGAATATAATTATGGAAGACATCCTTTCGATTATCAGCCAACAGAAAGGTGATTACAAATGAAAGTAGGACTCAAAACTGCTTCTTGTCTGCACTTTTACAGGCATGTGAACACTGTGTGGATAATGTGTTAAATCTTGTAAAAACCTGCACTTACTTCAGTTCTTTAGAGAGGCATCAGTCTTCAAGATATGTCTGAGAAAATGTGGATCCAATGCATTGCAGGGAAGTGAGTAAATAAGATTTAAATCTACCAGACACGGGGCTTTGAGAACAGTGGGGCTTGTCCTTAACTTATGTAAAGCTCTCTCAGGAACTAGGAATAGAGTTTCAGCTTTCCTTAGAATTAAGCTAGGGGGTTTATGGATCTCTGTGCTGTTTTGTTATGAGGTTCTATTGTTCACTTTTATACACAGAGTTTAAATGCTACTTGTTCTTATAATTGCTATACCAACTTGTGTGTAACCTTTTGCCATGTTTCTCCTGTCTTTCTTTTCTCGTTGCTTTGTTAATACATTCTAAACATATAGACGGTGTTTGTATATAGATGGTTAACAGTTGTTCTCCCGATATACTGTTCTTAATGTTTAGAGTTATGCTATTAATCATCTCAAGGTGTTAGTTTTTCCTTGTTTGACATTAATGTTGTTACTATGTCATTTTAAATGTGTCTGTTAATAACTTTTGAGCATTTCTGGAGGCTGTTCAATTGTTTACTTGCTGAAAAAATCTTTGCCATAAAAGTATTAATTTCTGCTCCTGCTTCTTGTCCCCGTCCACACCAGCATCACACATGCCAGATGATTTAACCATGCAGTGATACTGACAGTTTTTAAATCCTCCACATTGTGCATTAAAACTGCTTTCTGTTTATACTGCCTCTCCAATAAGTTCTCTGTCATTTTTATGAACATACCTCAATAAATGTCGCAACATTTGCAACCTGCAACATTCTGGCTTGTTTATTGCAGCATATCTTCCTTCGTTTTCCATGAATGCAGGTATCTGAAAAACTTACCTTGGTGCTGCTACTAATTTCAATAAATAAAATGCTCATTAAACAGGCTTTCTAAGAAATACCATAGTTGCATTTCTAATACAGAAATGTCTATCAGCCATGGATTTAATCACCACAATGTACTTTTAATGTCATAAAGCTTGTTGTATTGCATTGTAACAGTCACTTTAGTTCCATCTTTTTAATCCAACATATTGCAGTTCTACTGTCACTGTATCTCTCTCATTCTCCTCATTTTGTTATTTAACCTTTAAAGTTTCTAGTTCTGCCTTCTACTGACTTACTGGCTACTTCATGGCTCAGACAGCCTCAACCATGGCTCCCACAGCCTCCACATAGAAAGCATGCATAATCATTCTTCCATGGATGCAATACTAAATACATTCATCTGATCAGCATCCTTTTATAATTCGCTCCCATTCTTTGCCTTTTTTCCTCTACTGAGAATGTGTTAAATATTTGAAATACACTGGACCCTTTCCAGAGCTCTAGGCTTAAGTGGCCATCTTGCTCTGGCATATCCATCACCGTTTCTTGTATCTTGACTGCAAATTACTAGTTATACATCTGATATCAAAAGAGCAACAATTATTGATTTCTTTGCCTATTTGTATATTATCTCATGTTGGTTTTGTTTTTACTTTTTAAAATCATGCTTATTATTTTAGCATTTATCCATTATGATCAGTGACAATTTTTGTAATCTATACCATACTTGCTTTTGATTTCAAAATCACTCTTTTGTTGTTGTTATTTATATACAACAGTTTCTGTGTTGTGCCTTGGAGTTATCTTTCGAAAACTTTCTTGTTGTAAAGACAGAAGACACAGAAAGTAATATTTCACCTCCGAGAAACTAACAGTTTCTTTTTATTTTATGTTTGCTTGTTTGTTTGTTTATCTGTTAACTCCAAGTGGATTGATTGAATGTCGACACTTTCTGGCTATGACCAAATTAAAAAAATGCAGTCCTCAGTAAAACAAGCAAGAAGGAATGTTTAGTTACTTACACGTCTGCAGTACTGTAAACAATCATTCCATTGTGCTTCCCTTTCAATGTGAGGGAGGGGAGTTTTGCTACTCCTTCCCATGTCATCACTAAATATTAATAACTTTTTGGTGCATGCCCTTCAAACATCTGCAGTGTGCTGAATGTGTGTTATATTTACTGGTTCTGGTTATAACAGATATCATATCTAGCAGTCTTTCATCTAAAGCATAGGTTGCATACAAATAAAGGTATCCCACGCAGTTTACTAACTGGTGCCCACATATTGTATTCTAATTTTTCTCATACCATTTCTGTATGCTGGATAAAGGCAAGGATGCTACATATATATATATATATATATTCCTAACCCTAAGGTCCATCACACTTACCTTACCCCCGCACCCTAACCCTAACTCACTTAATCCACCCTAACCCATAACTCTGTCACTATCGCAGACTTACCTTTTACATACTTCTCTAACTAAATAAGCAATGCCCCCCCCCCCATAACAACCATACTCACTAGTTACCTTACCCACCTAACCTAACTCACTTAACCACTTCCTTAAACCTAAAGTCCGTCACTGTGCACACTGACCTATTGTCTGTCACTATCACACACTTCTTACTACCCCCCTGACCTAAGCGTCCATCCCTATACACTTACCACTACTTGTAATCAGTGTTCTCAGCATCTCCATTGTTGATCTTCAGGTGTTGGTGTTCTCGTTGTCAGCGTTTAGAAATTTTGGCATTTTCAGGTAGAGCCATATGTGTGTGTGTGTGTATATATATATATATATATATATATATATATATATATATATATATGTATATATATATATATATATATATATATATATATATATATATATATATGTTAAATAACATCGACTGAGACACAAAATTAAATAAAGCACTTTTCTCCATTGTAGTACAATCTTAGAGTTGGTATATTAATTAAGGGGGTGTGGGGAACAAAGCCCCCCACTTTGGTTGGTTTAATTTACAAATACACCATTCCAGGAGTTCATTCATTTCAATTTACATTTAAGTCATCTCACTGTTATGGTAGTCAATGTTATGGCAACTGAAGGATTTAAAGGGAATATATAGACATATATATAGACAGACAGCATCCCTTTCTTTATCCAGCATACAGAAATGGTATGAGAAGAACTAGTGGCGTAATTAGGTTATACAGTATGTGGGCACCAATTAGTAAAATTTTCACTGAAGTCATCTCACTATGCGAATCATGGAGAGAGACACAGAGATTCAGCTGACATATTCCAAAATGGCAATATCCCAACACTTCAAAGGATATCTTGACCAGGCCCAAAAAATAGATAGTCCTTCTTAAAAGATAATTTTAGCCACACTGGTGGCACCTGCTGCAAATGCATCTTCATTGTGCCACTTCATCTTACTTCAGTGCAGATGCTGGACATAAGAGGTGAGGCTTCAGCTCCTTTGTACATCCTCTTCACTTCACTGGCACTGTTCATAGGATCAAAGGATCACAGGAGGTTATTACAACTCCTGTTCCCAAGAATATCAAGGTATTAAGTGGAACTGTGTCAACATCTACTGCCCCTGTCTAAGAGGGACACAGGTGAAACTCCCAGGGTGAATTTGCGGTTTCTCATCCAATTATCCAAATTACACTTAGAGTCAGAGAGGTGTTCTGCTTCACCTGAATTGGAAGTTTGTTCCAGAGGAAAGGTAACTTCTGTGAGATATATCTGGCTCTCCAACAAGTCCTGTTGATTTCACATACTAGGTTGAGTTCCCTAGACTCTGTAAGACACAGAGTCTAGTGACAGTGATTTCAGTCTGTCAACATATGACATATGCTGAAGACCCTGAATTTTCTTTGTAAGAAACCTTTGAGGTCATTCCAGTTACTGCAGGTGCCTGGTAAGGTACATACCAAAGGTAGCACTGTATTCTATTATTGGCCTAATGAGTAAGGAGTACAGGGGATTTATAACCTTTTTGGTTCTGGATGCAATGCCCTTATTTATGAGGTAGATGATGTATAAAGCCTTTTTTACCACTGTGGAGATGTGGTGGTCAAAGGAAAGGTTGCTGTCAAACTGTGTTCCCAAATCTCTCACCGATTGCGTGCTTTGGGTGTTGTTATTAATGTGGTAATCTGCAGGGACATCACCCTTGCTGCAGGAGATGATAATGCATTTTTTTGCATTGTGTTTAGCCCATGACTTTGTCACCAGTTGTTTGTCTGTGTAAGTACCTCTTGTAGGATGTTGACATCATTTAGGGACTTGATGACTGCAACCAGTTTGCAATGATCAGCAAACTTTGTCAACCATAGGCATTTGTTTTAGCCTATGCATCCAAGAAGTAGGTTCTAAACAATAGGGGGCCCAGCACAGATGCCTGTGAAACACCATTGGTTACAGGCCTGCCAGTGAAGGTAGAGTCACCTGTTTTGACTGTGTGAGTTCTACTGGTGAGCTAGTTTGCAACCCACCTGACAATCTACAGGTTGATTTCCAGCTGGGTGAGTTAATCAATGATGCCTGAGTGGGGAATAGTGTCAAAGGCCTTGGCCAGGTCCAGATATGCTGTATGCACAGATTTATTTCATCTAGGGCTTTGGTAACTGTCTCAAAGGAGTCCACCAAGCTCAAGAGGCAGGATCTCCCTTTAACAAAGCCAGACTGGGTCAGGTCAAACATTTGGAGGTCTCCAACATCTTTGTTGATTAGGTCCATTATTATTCTTTCCATAACCTTGCAGTCTATAGTTCCCAGGGTCTGTGAGGGGCCTCTTTATGTAATGGGATAATGGTTGCTGTTTCCCATTCAGCAGATCAACTATTTCTGCTGGTTCAGTATATATGGTGCCATTAACAACCAGTTCTGCACAGATCTGGGGTTTTCTTTAAGGTTTCTGATGTAGCTATAGAAGGTCTTATGGGTATCCTTAGGCTAATCTGGATTCATAGCTAACTTTAGAATGCCTTACGAGGTGTCTTATTTGCTTGTTTAAGCCAAGGAGGGAATGTTTCCAGTACAGAGACTGTTCCTTCCTGCTCTTGGAGAGCAATTTCTTTTCTCTTATTGTATAACCTGTTAACAGTGGATGTCCACCAGGCAGGCTTGTTCTTTCTTGAGGATCTTGTTTAGATCCTATCAGGTATGGCTGAGTCAATACATTTGTGTAGATGCTTATACAAGGCATTGGTGTAAATTCCAGTATAATTGTCCATGCCATCAGTGAGGGCAGAGGCTTTGAAACTATTAATGCCATCATGTATTCGATTGTAATTGGCTTTGGAAAAAGTTTTTAGTCTAGTTGCTACTAATGGGGGGGGTGTCAGATGTTATTGTTACTTCTAATGAGACTGATTTATGATCAGACCTCACTAGGGAAGGCTGCACACATGGGGTGGTGCAATGATCACCCATGGTAGTGAGCACCAGATCCAGAATGTTTGGGCCCCTTGTGGAGGTGTCAACCAAATGGTCCTGGGCACTTTGGTTGATGAAGTCCAAGAACCTCTGGCAAGTGTGTTAGTACACATATAATTTATTCAACCTATAGATTGGTAGTTAAAGTCACCTAAAACCAGGGTGTTTGGTTGTATCTTAAGTGATTCAAGTAGATCCAAGTATGCAGTTTGGGTATCCTGGTTCATTGAGGGGGTCCTATAACTAGCAATAACTTGGAGAGGGGTTTTACCTACAGTCAATTGGACTTGGATTAGCTCAAGGGAGTCATTTTGTTTAACCAATCAAGAGGTGTAGTTATCTTTGGTGAATATTGATACTCCATCTCCTTTAGTTCTCACACTTTCAGTTTGTGGTCTGAATGTGTGGAAGGTATTATAACCCTGTATGACCAGGGTGCTTTCCATGGCCTTAAACTAAGTCTCTGTGACTGCACAAATGTCAGCATCTTCTAAGGTGTGGGCTGCTTCCAGTGAGTGCAGTTTTAGGGTTAGACTCCAAGCATTTAACAGCATAGCCTTGATGTTGCTTTTTGAAGATATTTTTACATTGGGAATTCTGTCGTTGTGACATTGTCTAAAAAAGGCACTATTGAGAAGGCAAGAGCATTAGCCAGTTTAATGAAATCCTAGAGGTGACAGATGAAGACCATCTGTGGCAAAGCAGCGTGATCTAGCCACCATATCATCCCAGGCTGACAGGTACCGGATCCCCTTAGAATGACACCAGAAACTAAGCCAATTGTTGAAGTCAATCATTTTCTGTTTACATTGTGGCATCATCTTAAGTGAAGGCAGTAGGCTGCTCAAGAGATATACCTGTCTGAAACACCTATTCATACAGCTCAGTCATGTCTCTCTTCATATAGTCCAGTGAGGTACATCTCAAGTAATTCATACCAACATGAACTATGATGGAGTCATAATGGTACTTGTTGGTGAGAAACTTGAGTGCATGTGCGTGATCTGGCAGATCCTGGCACCCGACAGACAGCTGACCATAACCTTCTCCTTGTCCAGCCTCATGAGTGGGACATCTGTGTGTCTCACTATAGAGTCGCCTATGACCAAAGAATTTGGTTTAGATGTGCTTTGCTTTAGGGGCTTGTTTGGTGAGACACCTGTGTTTGTGGTTTTAGGTGTATCAAGTGCTGTAGGTACTGTATTAGGTGTAGCATGTTTGCGTTTCTGAGGTCTCTGGTGTTTAGGTAAATTACTGGTGCTTACATCTGCATATGATAGTTTATGTGTTAAGAGCATGGTTTGTACAGGTGGTGTAGTATGTGGGCTGACAACCTGTTCAGTGTCACTGTTCTATGAATGAGAGAGCAAGGATTCCAAATTCTTAGTGTATATGCATCTCTCACAGATTGAGCTTAAGTGGTTTAGGAGTAGTGGGCTGTCAGTGTACATGAGGCAATTGCTACACTAATTCCGGATATCCATGTCAATCAGGCTGGTAGGAGAAATGGAGAGGAACTGACCATCCATAATACTAGGTGTAAATTTGCTTATTTTAATGAGGAAGGATGTGGTTTAATTGGGGGCTTAATGCTGGGTCTATACTATTAGGGCACTCAAAGTGTATGAGACTTAGGGATTTTGAGATTTCAGTTAAAGTGGCAAATACTATAGAAAGCCCAGCTGAGGTGCTCTCTGAGCAGCTAAGTGCAATTTAAGGGACTCTTGCATCTATAACTGCCAGTGGTTACCTCCACTATGCAGTGCTGAACAAAGGAGCACTATGTGCAAACAGATACCTCAGATTGTTCAGATGAAGATAGTAGAGCAGTGGCTGGTTGCCAAACTCTGTGGAGCTGTGTTAAAATAGGCATAAACGTTTGCAAATGCAGGACTTATGTAGCAACTGTGAGAACCTGTTTTTAAAACAAGTTAAACAATTTTCAAACAAGCTTGCCAGTGGAAATGCTCAGTACCGGGCCTTATTCCAACAATTTACAACTCAGATGGGTCTTTTGCTACATTCTTCTGCCACAAGGGTGCAGGGGCCCTCTTAATGTACGATGGCTGGTTTTAGTGCTCGGATAATGCCAAACAGTCCAAATTCAGCAAATCTGAATCTAGCTTACACTATAAAATACACAAATGCTGCACAGTGAATAAAAATACTTATTTTTATGTAGCTTTCAAAGGATGTCTTGGATTTTGTTTGGAATCACTCCAGAGACCAGAGAGAGTGCACCAGTCCCAGAGCAGCTTCTGTAAACTGAGCATAGGCCCTTGCAAACGTGCCACTTAAATACAAGCTAAGTTAAGCAATTTTCAAACATGCTGGCCAATGGAAATGCTCAATACTGAGTTTTATTCCAACAATCTCCAACTCAGATGGGTCCTTTGCTACACTCTTCTGTCACAGGTGCAGGGGGCCCACTTAATGTAAGACTGTTGGTTTAAGTGTTTAGATAACTCCAAACAGTCTAGATTAAGCAAATCTGAATCTAGCCTATGCTATAAAATACACAAGTACTAGAAAATACAAAATGCAGGAAAAAGAGTCTCAAACAGCAAATAGTTGAAACAGTGAAACTGCAAAACAGTTAAAATGGCTTAAAACAGTTACAAGTAGGTGGCATTTCAGTAATACACAGTTTAAAAGTGCAGTACAGTGAATAAAAATATTAATTTTTCTGTTGATTTCAAAGGATGCCTTGGATTTCTTTTGGATTCACTCCAGAGATTAGAGAAAGCACATTTATGCTAGAGCAGCTGCTGTAAACTGAGGACAGGCCCTTGCAAACATGCTGCCTAAATACAAGCCAAGATAAGCAATTTTCAAACAAGCTGGCCAATGAAAATGCTCAGTACTGAGCCTTATTTCAACAGCCTCCAACTCAGATGGGTCCTTTACTACACTCTTCTGCCACATGGGTGCAGGGGGTCTTCTTAATGTAAGATGTCTGGTTTTAGTGCTCAGATAATGCCTAACAATCTAGGTTCAGCAAATCTGAATTTAGCCTATGCTGTAAAATACACAAGTACTAGAAAATACAAAGTACAGGAAAAACAGTCTCAACCAGCAAGCCTGCAAAACAGTGAGCAGCAAAACAGTAAAAAGTAGGCAGCAATTCAGTAATACACAGTTTAGAAGTGCCGTAAACTTTTATACCTGGTTCAGTTTTGTTGCCTTCTAGTATCTCCCTTCTCTCCTACTAGAGCAAGATTGGATACACCAAATACAATAAGCATAAATGCCAATACTGTACGTAAACTGATCATAGAAGTAGAATGTTTACCTTTCTTTTGTGATTCATTTCATGTGGGTTTAAGTGTTTTTTTTTCTGTATTTTGATGTGCCTACTTTATGAACTGTCTGTATTCTGGTGTCTGTATTGTTAGTGTCTGCATTTTGATATGTCTATATTTATATCTGTGTGTGTGTGTGTGTGTGTGTGTGTGTGTGTGTGTGTGTGTGTGTGTGTGTGTGTGTGTGTGTGTGTGTGTGTATACATACAGAAGTATACATGCATATATACATAGAAAAGTGAGTATTTTAAACCAATAAAGCACTCCAAAGTGAACATGAGAGAAAAAAAATGATTAACTGATATAAAAAGCTCAATCATAGAAAAGTAAAGTAAAATATTCACAACTACCATGCTTTCAAGACAGAGAAGAACCAGGAAACATATACATGCTGTCTGGCTAGAATTTTATTTATGTCATAGGCTTAATGTTTTGTTCTTTAATGTGAATCGTCTTGTCAGTTCCCTAAAATTAAGCTTTAAGTCCATATCCCAGAATCAATTTAAAAATAAATCCTCAAAGAAATCTTCAGTCCAAGTCATTAAAAAAATACACTAATTGTGTTCCTTTAACATTTCAATCACTTATATAGATTAACTGTAGCTGGTTCTATTGATTGTACTGATACAATCAATACTAAGCCATTCGAAAGAGACTGAAAATAAAATAATAGGTCAGAAATGGGGAACTATCAACATCAGTAATATTGCATATGCCTTAGGTATGCTAAGTACTATTAAAATCACTTTACTGAAAGAAAATTCTGCAACCAAAGCAACAATAATGCAAGCCTTAAAACTGCAAAAATGTTCAAGGGTATGTCCAGATTTCATTTTGTATCTTGCAAACTACAGTTGTATTATAGGGAACATGCGTTTGAGCTGAATGTTATTTGTCTAACAACAGTGCAACTTTCAGTGAATTGGTAGTGACGCCCTTCCTCCATTATTGTGCAACTATGGAGTTGGCATATATAACTTGGGGGGGTACCCCTCCCATGGGGGATAGGAGGGCTTGCCTTCCCCCTGCAAAAAAAAGCTTACAAACTTGTATTTTTTTTCCGTTTTGTCTGTCAGACAAATAGCGATTGACAAATAATCATGATTCTGTATTATGCATGAAAAGCCACAATATGGCATAGAATAAAATGTAACTTATGCATGAATAGTAATGCTTCAGTAACTCATTTGTTGCTTTGCAATTTATGGTCTAGTATAATTTAATCAAAGAATGAAAAATAAAATGGCTGTTGAATTTTCAATATTTTTTCTTTCGGCCTAGTCTCCTGATGACCACTGAACCCATCTCTCCAGGTCACTCAATGAATACATTTGATTCCTGTGACAGGATTCCTATGATCCATCCTTCTCTTGGGGCAGGAATCAGGTGAAATGGAAGTGGGAGCCTTCATCTGCATGTTGGAGGTGGGAGTTTTGTACAAAACCTTAATTTCCTGAACATGCTTGTTAGCATACGTAACCCAAATGTGTCTTGTACACTGCAAACATTAGTAACCTGAATGTGGCTTGTGCACTACAAACATTAGTAATGCAAATGTATCTTATACACAGCAAATACTAGTAACCCAAAATGTATCTAGTACACTACAAAAACATTAGTAACCCAAAATGTATCTTATACACTACAAACATTAGTAACCCAAAAGTATATTGTACACTACAAATGTTAGTAATCTGAATGTGTCTTTTACACTACAAACATTAGCAACACATACGTGTCTTGCATTCTGTATACACCTCAGAAACTTCAGTACTTGAATCAAAACTCTTCAGAGGTAGTTCTACACTGTCATGGGAATTTATGATTCTACACATTCCTCCAAGAGAGCTTTCCAGATCGCAAACTATTATTTGTATGAATATTTTTTTGCTGATGAAACTCTATATAGCCACAAATTGGCTAGAACCACATAAGACATCATGGAATAATTTTAAGCTTGTGGCTATAAAGCATATACTAGCACATAAATTACTTCTGAAACAAACTAACAAAAATATTAATAACCCGAAAATATGGGAAAAGGTCTTCAATATTATATTAGCATGATACTGATTTTAGGAATATATTAAATATAGGAAGCATTTCATGTAGATATTGTATAAATGGTTTGTAGTAGTTATAGTGTATTATGTGTGTGATGTTTATTGTATTTTTGTAATGTTTTTGGAAAATATATTTCAATAAAAATTTATTATGGAAAAAAAAAAAAACTCTTCAGAGGTCATTGCCAGCTAGGGTGGCACTATATTATCATCAGTTCAAACTGATGGTACCTAGAAGATTTTGAAGTCACGGGGGTCATATGTTCCCAGAACTGAACCTTTTCCTGCTACAGTCTAGGGATCTGTCTTGTTGTACAATGTTTACATAGAAGCTCTACTCTTTTCTGGAGTAATCCTATAAGTTCCACTGTCTATAGTATCACACAGAAAATGCTGTAACTTCTATGTCATGTGCTGCTCCATTAACACTATCCCTTGTGTCTGCATGCATGCAGTCTGACATTATTAATATGTATCAGAACTGCTAAACATGAACACTGATGGAAATTATATACTTTTTAAGATCAGTTATGTTTAACAAAGCATTGAAAGACCTGTGCAGTGCTTAGTGTTTATTCCTCATTTTTAAAGTTTTGCTCTAATATTACAGTTGTTATTCAATATATTGTTTTTTAATCTTTTTTTTCCTGGTTTCAACTATAAAAGACCAATATGCAGTCAGACTAACCCAATACTTCTGTTTTCTTTCTGGTATAAATAATTTCACACATTAAGAAGTGGGAAAAGTTGCTGATATACCAAATCTTGTTAAGCTTGCATTAGAAATACTTTTGTTTGTAGCTCTGAAATTATCAAAATGTACATGATTGCATTACTATTATAGAGGACAATCATTCTTAGTATCAGTTATTTAAATTTATTGGCCACATTAAGCCTCAGTGCATCAATTGACCTTTTACACAGAAGACAAAGTAAGAACATAAATCCATCCATTTTCTAATAACTCATTTTATCATTTAGAATCAAAAAGGATGCCAGGGACTATCTTGACAGTCAGAAGGTACAAGAAATTGGAACTTATTCTGTACAGCACTGATCTATCATAGAATGCGCACGTACGCGCGCGTGCACACACACACACACACACACACACACACACACACACACACACACACACACACACACACACACACACACACACACTACAATATATACACATCTGCCAGCAATTTGGAAGATGGATAATCAACTTATCAGCTTACTGCATGTCTTTGAAGATGTGTGGAAAACAGGTACCCTAGAATAAACTCACACATACTCCATACAGAAGACATCCTACCAGAGAATTGTACTGGAAATGTCTTGCTGATAAGCAGCAGTGCTACTGTGTGCACCTCTGTGCCATCCACCACAGGGAGCAGCACAATACAGCATGAAACATTTGATGCCACGAAACAATCGATGCCACAATTCTGTGATTTTCACTTTATGTTCTTTCCTAATTTTGGCCGGGAATGCATCTCATCCCAGAGATTTCCTTGCTGCTAGTTTCTGCAATTATGATTCTATCTCTTGGACTAAAATTGCTTGAAGGAATTTTTAACCTCCTCATGCATTAGATAATTGAGTTCAAAGTTACCCAAGAAGTCATCTAATTCTATTTTTCAGGAATGCCTTTTAGTTTGAGCAGAGTATAGTGTTCCTAATATTTTTGAAATATTTCTTGTTTCTGTTTCAGCTCCCTTTCTAATCTTCCTAGATTTAGGTTTCTAATCTGTAAGATGCTTCTCTTTGCTTTCTGCTGCCAGAGTCTTGGCACCAGGCAGTAATTCTGGTAATTTTGAAGGAGGGAAGGACTCCTGCCACACCAGGTCATACAGACTGATATCGGTTCTGAATCATGATTATAACACTTTTGTAGTCATACTGGTGGAAAGGTTGGCAGAGATTTTCCTGGGACTACTGAGGCAGGCAGACCAAAGTGGTTTTGTAGAGTGGAAACAGACATTTGATAATACCATAATGGCACATATAATACAACACTGGGGACATAAGGAAGGAAAGCCATTGATAACACTAACACTAGATGCAGGAAAAAGCTTTCAATAGAGTCAACTGGAATTTTCTATGGGACGTGTTAAACCATACTGTCTTTCAACTAGAATTTATCACATTATTTTAGGGAATTTATAAATAGTCTAGAGCAGCAAAAAATAAAATAAAATAAAAAAAGAAGAAGAATGCATAAATGACAGGTAATATAGAGCTTCAAGGAGGGACAAGGTAGGGGTGCTCTTTGTGCTCTTTGATGTGCATGATATTGGTCATTGCTGCAGTAACCTTAGCTATACTGGTTATATCCATGTACCCAAACTGTCAAGCAGCTTCAGCTGAGCTGATTAAAAGACAAGTTTGGGTGCAAGACCCTTCAGAGCTTTACTGCCACCAAATAGTATACTTCTCTGGTGGGATGTTGGCATAATGGTTAAAGTGTTTACCTTACAAACACAAGGTGCAGGATTTGATTCTCACATGGGGTGACTGGTTCGGCTGAAAATGGCCCACAAGAGCAGTTAGACTAGTACTAATCTATGAATCTGAGGCTTCTGAGAATCAATGGTTGGCTTATGCTTTTCTTTGCTAGCAGGTAAGTTCCCTTTAGGGAAAAAAAATTCCATTTTCTTAAATTTATTGACATTTTATTGCTTTTCTTTTCAGGAAAGTTATTTTAAAGCCAGGAGAGCTGTGTTTTAATGGATTGTTTCAAGATTCAAGACTGTAATGTACTTTTAAACAGAGCACTCTTTTTCTGTCACATTGAATGTAGTTTAACTAACTGAAAACATATTTTCTGTGGAGAAATTGTTTATTTTTCCTTGGTGGAATTGGCATAGTGTTTTAAAGCTTTTTACTGCACCTTTTTCTGTCAGAAAAAAGTAACTTTTGTGGACTGGTGTTTTTCTGGCATTTGCTGCTTGTCTTCCCTGGGAAAGTGGCACCATTTTCGGCTTTACTATGGAACAGACTACAGTTCCCATATTCAGTCCTTCTAGCCACAAAAACAAAAAGTTAAGCAAACAGCCTTTCCCACCACAGCAAGCCAGCAATTTGCCTCAGGTGGGTGACTCTGCTGTGTCCATTTGTTGTACCTCAGACCACTCATTTTTTTTACCCGGATTCCTCTTGTTTAGGACCTAAAGTCACTATGGACTGGAGGTTAGCCACATCTTCTGTGGCTGTTTGACTTCCCTCAGTGGGCAAGAGAGAGTCATTCTTTTTGGTCCTGGTGGAGGGAACAGGGAAGGTTTCCCTGTTGTGTCAAAATACTGTGCCCATCCCTGGGGAAGCAGCTGCTGCCATTAGTGACACAGTTAGCCCACATTTTCTTGTCAAAAAGAAGCAAAAAGTCAAGGATGTGTCTACTCCTTCTCCGATTTCATTAGATAGGAGTAGTTTACTCAGCATTTAATTCAAGTTTTTCATCCTGCTTGTAAAGTACCTGCTGGTAAAAGAAAGATGGATTCCTTTTTCCTGATGCAATTCAAGATTCTGAATCTGGACAGGAAGATGTGGGGACAGATTCATTTTTCCCTCAGATTTCTGATTCAGAGGAGAACTTGGTTTCTTATTCTCCCTGTGCAGGGGGGTTTCTCTGACACTGTTGTTAGAATGCGCCAGTGTTTACAAAGGGAGAACATATGTTTCTCAGTCCCTCAGAAAATACTATGAGTTGTTAAAGAAGGATTTTCCAGCACATATACCAGTTACTCTTGATTTATCAAATTTAGAGAATTTGGGTGTTACTGCCTGAAATTTTCCTGTTAGTCAGCTAGCTACCCCTAAAAAGGCAAATAGGATGTATAAAATTCATCAGTCTTTTACATTTTAATACACTATTCCCAAATTTGAACCAGCAGCTATAGCTTAATTGATCCCAGTGCTGCTAAGCACTTAGTTACTTCCAATCCTACTCTTTCTGATAAGGATGGGAAAATTATTAATAAGTGTATACTTCTACAATTTTGGCTTTCAGAAGTTTGAATTGTCAGGTTCATAAGTTAAAGTTTATACCAACAAATTGTGAAAGTACAAGAATGTTTTACCTGCAGTTTCTTCATATGAGGAAAAATCTGCTTTAAATAACTTTTTTTTCTTATATTGCACATGTCACTACTCACTGTTTACAGTGTGTATGACTCTGTTGATACTTCTTCCAGGGCTATGGCCACTGGTACTGTTTTAGGGAGGTTTGCATGGCTGCAGTCTCAGAACCTTCCAGATGATGTTAAAAATGAGATTTTAATTCACCCTTGGTTAGAGATTTAGTGTCTGGCCCCTCTGCTGTAGAAGTAATCAAAACGTTTGATGAAAGGGGCAAGCTAACCCAGGGAATTTCAAGATTTTCAGCCCTCCTCTTCCAAATTGTCCAAGGGATGTTTTTCTTCACTTCCATTTTTGGCAGAAAACAGAATAATCAGTCTCAGCAGAATTCAGGTAAACAAACATTTCTGAAGGAATGGCAAGCTTATTCCAGAAAGATGCCTCCCAAAACCATGGACAGTCCAATAAGTTTGAATGACTATTGAAGAGACCATGTGATCCAGTCCCACCCTGGACCCCTTTTCCTTCCTGGAAGTCATAATCTCCAATTTTTTCTCTTTGGTAATAGATTACTTCAGATATATGGGTGCTGAATATCATTTATCATGGTTACAGATGGCAGTGAGAGGAAATTCCTCCTTTCCAGGGGATTATTTCTCATCCTCCTTATCAGACTCTTTTGTTTCCACCTCTTCTTCATCACATGCTGTCCCAAGGACTGATAGAACCATTTTGTCCTTCCCAAGTGAGGAAGGGCTTTTATTCAAGGATGTTTATAGTGTCAAAGAAAGAAAATGCTTGGAGGCCAGTACTAGATCTTTCTTTATTAAACCTGTTTGTGGTAGTGCCCAAATTCAAAATGATGTCACTTCAGTTTGTTACCTCATTTTCCTGTTTCAAGTTTCCTGGTTACACTAGACTTATAAGATGCTTTTCATCACATCCCTATTTATGCAACCAACAATAATTGTGGCACTAAGGACAAATGATTCACTTAAAACCAAGGAATATGTACAAAAACAATAAAAGTGAATCAAGCAATGAAGCGGTATAAAAAACTTTTATTACAATTACCACATAAGCGCTTTCACAGTTGAGACACTGCTTTATCAGCTGTTCAAACGTTTTAACTCATACATATGCTTTAAATAATACAAAGCATTAGACCAATAACTAATCAGAAAAATTCCTCTTCATTGTCATTTAAAGTAATAGCACAAGGTATATATATATATATATATATATATATATATATATATATATATATATATATATATATAATGTGTCAAGTCATATAATCTTACTTATACAAAAGTCCATCTTTCAAGAGGAGTTTAAGCGGTACCTTATCACTGAGGCCAAAACCGGCATCAGCCTGCACTCTGATTATCCATTTTGCTTCAGATACCTCGGTTTTACTCTCTATATCCCTCCCTCTATATCCAGTTGTTACTCTCTCCATAACTAAAAACTTAAATGTATGTGTATGCCCAGAGATGTGCATATGCTTGGCTAATGCATTATTAAGATGTCCTTTATTTATAGCATATATATGCTCTCTTATTCTATCTTTGAAATGTCTGTTGGTCTTGCCTACATAAAACGTTCTGCAAGAGCAAACCGCTAAATAAACCACATCAGATGTATCACAACTAGCTGCTGTGTTAAATTTAAAAACTTTATTATACCTGGGTGTATAAACTCCCCAGTGGAATCAATAAATCTGCAAAAGTTGCATTTCCTGCAAGGAACTGTAAACACACTCTGTTGATCTGTGTTCAAATCTTTAGGATAGTAAAGCATACGTTTCAAATTTTTGTTATTCTAATAGGAGAATTTAGGTTTGTTTCCTGCAATATTTTTAATAGTGAAGTCACTAGTTAGTATAAGCCAGTTTATCTTCACAGCATCTGTTATAATGTTAGTGCTGTTCCCAAAAAACATAGGCATGCATACCATATCACAGATGGGCTTAACAAAAATGTTTGTGGGTGGCACCTCTTGAGAGAAATCTGCTCTTGCTGTAATATGTCTGTGGACATTAATATCTGAAAGTGACCCTTCTATATCTTGGTTCTTATAACCCCTTTCTCTCAATCTAACTTTTAAATCATTTAAATCAACCTCAAATTTTCTATCATCAGAATTAAGCTTCAACATCCTGAACCTTTGCCCTTTCACTATGTTCTTGAAGATGCGATTGGGATGCATGCTGATCCTATACAATAACTTATTTCTATGACATCATTTCCTATAAACTGTAGTGCAAACTGTGTTATCAGCTTTGTTGTAAACTTTTATATCAAGAAAATTAATTTCACTCCACAAGATATTCATATCAAACCTCAGGAAGGATGTACTTCTGTTTAGGTGGTCAAAAAATAAAGATAATTCATGTTCAGAGCCATCCCATAGTAGAAACAAATCATCTACAAAGAGCCTGTAAAAAATAACTTGTTTACATCTACAGGTCCCTATCAACGTATCATTCTCCCATTTAGTCATCACTAAATTTGCATAAATATTCACTGTGGCTGTACCCATTGCAATACCTCCCTTTTGTAAATATAGTTCCTGATCAAATAAAAACACATTGTTTTCAAGTATTAGTTCCATCAACAAACATACTAGATCTATAGAACAGTGAGTTAAAGAGCCTTGCTCTACTAAATAACATCTCAGAATATCAATGCCCTAGGCATCATAGTGAACAGGCACTGTACGTCAAGTGTGACGAATAATAAATTTCTAGGCTTCAGAGATATCTCATTTAAGAATTTATATAAATCATTTAAGAACTGTTTTGTGTCCCTTAGAATATATTAATTATTGTCTACTATCAGTCTTAACATTTTCTCTATATAGATAGATAGAGGTTCAGTGCATCATCCCCGGCCTGAAACTATAGGCCTGAATGGTGGACATAATAGATCTTTGTCTATTTTGGGAAGCCCATGAATCACTGGAATGATGGGATCATCTAGCAAAACATACCTGAGCATATCATAATCAATACATCTGCAAAGTAAACATTCATATAATGCATTATAAATCCTAGATGAGATAACATTTATATAAGATTCAGGTACCTTTTCATATATCTTATCATCACTTAACATATTTTTCATAGAATCAAAATAATACTCACAGTCCATAATAACAACTGGACCACCCTTGTCAGGAGCTTTAATAATAATGGATGGATCACTCTTAAGATGCTGCAGCACCTCCCATTCACTGCTATTTAAATTTGCATATTTCTTATTCTTTTGATTCATTACAATATGCAACTCAGATTCACATATCTTACTAAAAGTTTTTTAAAATCGGGTGACTGATAAGAATGAAAGTGCTAGGTTTTTTAAAGTTAATTGCTGAATTACTATTACCAAATAATAACTTTAAACCAACAGTCCTGACAAGCATTTTAAAGTCCACAATGGTTTCAGTTAGCCCTACTGCTTGTGAGGGTACAAATGACAAGCCTTTATTTAATAAAAACACTCACTGTGATTAGGTGGCTTCAATGAAATGTTCCATACTAATGTGCTGTTAAATTTTGCCACATCTTCTTTATAGTTTGTGGCTCTTCCTGCTCTTGTTGTATCTTCCTTTTCACTCTCCCTGGTTTATTGCATGATCTCTTAGAGTTTGAGAAAGCCGATTTGCATCTTTTTTAAGACTTATAGGAAAAACCTGGTAGTTCAAGTCATCTTTAGATGCTTGTGTTACACTGGAATCTGCATCGGATGATATACTAGTCTCTCTAACAGCTTTTCTGCTCTCATTGTGTTGTACTATAGTGACCTCTATCGTTGAAGGCACATTATCTTTCCTTTTGGCTCCACTGTTCTTTCCCAGTAACAAGTAAACTTCATTAGTGACACTAGTGCTAGATAAGCTCAAACAGTTCATACCGGCCCTGATATCTTTTCTGGATGCCAGTCGATACAGGTGTAATGGCAATTTTGGTGGTATTCAAGGATGGGACATCATTCATGTGTTTGTTAGTTCTTGGCCATACAAATGCATGCTCTTCCTTGAAATCTGTTTTATCCCTTTCCAGTTTACCAAACTTGGACCAAAGCAGTTTCTTTTCAAAGTCACAGAATCAATTAAGGCATTTAATCTTTCATTGACAAGTTCATCAGGAAACTGCTCATATAAAGCATGTTCTGCTTTCTCTATTTTTTCCACTATTTGTCTCTCTTCATCAATAGAGAAATCAATGAGCAGATGTATGTATTTAAAGCTTAACTCAAGGTTAAGCTTCTGCCGTTTAGACAATAATAGTGGAAATTTCTCTCCATACGTGGGCATTTTCAATATTCTGAGGCCATGAAGAATAACATTAAACTCAAGACAGGCTTCCAAGTGATATCGCTGAGTTTGTAAGCATTTCAGTCTATACATCTCATTCTCACTAGAATAAATTTCTTTCATAAAAGAAGTAAAGTCCATACCACTTGTGTCTGGTTTCTTCCTTACAAAGACTGACTTCCCATTCAGCAAAGGATTAGTCTGGCTCCTTAAACAATCCCTTAATTTTCCATTTAGCAATGCTGCATTCATGAGTGGGACATAGTCAAGTTCCAGGTGTAGTATACTGCCTTCAGCCATTTCTCCAAGTAGCCACAAAAAAACAAAAATAGCAACCAACAATAACTGTGGCACTAAGGATAAATTACTCACTTATAACCAAGGAATATGTCCAAAAACCATAAAAGTGAATTAAGCATTGAGGCAGTATAAAAACTTTTATTAAAATTGCCACATAAGCATTTTCACGGTTGAGACACTGCTTCATCAGATATTCAAAGACTTTTAACTCATACATATGCTTTAAATAATACACAGCATTAGACCAACAGCCAATCAAAAAAATATCCTCCAAATTCATTATCCTCTCCATTGTCATTGAAAGTAATAGCACAAGGTATTCTGTATATCTATTGTGTCAAGTCATATAATCTTATTTATACATAGGTCTATCTTTCAAGAGGGGTTTAAGTGGTACCTTATCATTTTGTTTCAGATACCTTGGATTTATTCTCTATACCCCCCCCCTATAACCAGCTGTTACTCTTCCCATAACTAAAAACCTAAATATATGTGTATGCCCAGAGATGTGTATATGCTTGGCTAATGCATTATTAAGATGTCCTTTCTTTATATCATATAAATGCTCTCTTATTCTATCTCTGAACTGTCTGTTGGTCTTGCCTACATAAAACATTCTACAAGAGCAAACCACTAAATAAACCACATCAGATGTGTCACAACTAGTTGCCGTGTTAAATTTAAAACCTTTATTAAAACCTGGGTGTACAAACTCCATAGTGGAATCAATATGTTTGCAAAAGTTGCATTTCAAGTTCAAATCTTTAGGATAGCAAAGCACACATTTCAAATTTCTCTTATTTTTAAAAGAGAATTTAGATTTGTCTCCTGCAATATTTATAATAGTCACGTCACTAGTTAGTATAGGCCAGTTTTTCTTCACAGCATCTGTTATAATGTTAGTGCTGTTCCCAAAAAGCATAGGCATGCATACCGTATCACAGATGGGCTTAACAGAAATGTTTGTGGGTGGCACCTCTTGAGAGAAGTATGGTCTTGCTGTAGTATGTCTGTGGACATTAATAGCTGAAAGTGGCCCTTCTATATCTTGGTTCTTATAACCTCTTTCCCGCAGTCTAACTTTTAAGCCTCCCTCTTTCTGCTGGCAGGAAACCTCTGAAGGGATTTGCATCCAAACTTGTCTTTTAGTCATCTCAGTTCAAGCTACTTGACAGTTTCAAAGCATGGAAAGTGCCCTGAAGCTTTGGAAACTGGCCGGTCATTACATCCTTGGCAGGATATAATCCGTATAGCTAAAGCTACTGTTGCAATAATCATTTGAACATTTAGTGTTATTGTAAGTTCAACTTATACAATTGTATTTTATTTACCTTATACCTAGAACTTCTGGCTCAGAAAATCAGGCAATATGAGATTAAGGATTGGGAATGTAAAAGGGAGGGAGCATAAATTAGCACTATGTGTGAATGATTTGATTATTTATAACAGCAACATATATTTGTAAGATGGTTTGCCAAAATGTAAAGTTATAAAAGCAATGAAGAAAAAACATATATCACTGTGCAGACATTATCAGTCATCACATGTTAGTACAAGAATATCCATGACTATGGGGACAGTACAGAATCAAATACTTAGGGTTGTGGTTAATGTGGGACCCCTCCCAGTCACCTAGTGAGATGTGGTAAGAGATGATAAAAATGTTGCAGATGCTAAAAAAATGTAAAGTGTTACCCAATAATTTAGAACAAAGGTTACAAGCAGTTAAATGTTTGTGGTCCCCCCAGGTGGTGTATGATGCCCAGATGTTTATATGCAATCCTGGAATAAAATACTGAAATTCTCTCAAGAGGGAGATTGATAAATATGTGTGGGGGAGAACACGGAATCAAGAGTGAAGTGACAAAAAATTCTCCTGCCATTGGATGAGGGTGTTCTGGCAGTAACCTGCATATATGAATACTTTTGGCAGCCAAATTAAAACATGCTGTATAGGTTCATAGGTTCATAGGTTTGTACTAGGCTATCGGCCCTAGGGCCTATACAATCCTAGCCAAACAATTCCCCAGATATTTCTTCCCACAATATTTACTTCCCTGGACCCCTGTCTAGCAGGGCAACTGACGTGATCCCCGGGGTGAATTTCCTATCTCTCATCCAATCATCAAGGTTCCTTTTGAAGAGGGCCAAGGAGGCGCTCTGCTTGACATGTATGGGCAGTCTATTCCAGAGTATGGGGAGTCTCTGGGTCAGGAAGCTATCCCTCCAGCATGTTTTGTTCATTGTGATGACAAGGTTTAGATCCCTGGATCGTGTGGCTCTGAGGGATTGGAATTTCTTTAAGTGGAGCATGTCCAACAGCTCAGGGTTTGACATGGCCTTGTATGTTAAGCAGAGATCGCCTCTGAGTAGACGATATGCCACAGTGTATAGCTAGAGTTTTTTTAGATGGTCAGCATAGGGCATCTGCTTTAGGCCGTGATTCTTTTAGTTAGGTATTTCTGCAGCCTTTCCAGCTGTTGCAGATGTCTTGTGAGGCTGAGCAGATAAAAATGTTAATAGAATTTGGGACAAAAGCAGCAAGCAACAGAAAGTCTATAAGTAGATGTTGAAAGGTCTTGATAAACAGATTGGTTAAGAAGGCATCTATAAAAAAAGGAATGGAGAGTTTAGGGAGGCAGTACACAGAGCAACACTAGAGAATGTGTGTTTGGCCCTCAAAATGACCATGAAATCTAAGAAATTTGGAATTTTTCATGGAGGTGCCAACACAAATATTTTTGTACTCTGGAGAGGCTAAGTAGAATCTTTATGGGAGGTGATAGGTGCTGGAGATATGAAGAGAAACAGCCGAGAAGTTGGAGGCATTTATTTTAGGCATTTTTTAGGTTGTCAACTTTTACAGAAGATCTCCATGGATTGCTGCATAAAATAACTGGTATTAATGAGCACATAGATAAAGTAAATGATATGCTAAAGTGGGGAAAGTAGGACAAGAAAATAGAACATTACAGGGATTAGTATCCCTAGTATTTTATAGGGGCTAAAAATTATTAACCAAAAACTGGAAACAAAAAAAACATAATCCCAAAGATAGCATTAGCGATAATTTTGATGAATGAGATTCATATCATAAAGACTCAGATATTAAAATTAAGATCAGTTAAGTAGCATAGGGAATGTTAGAGGGAAGTAATGAGAGAGTAAGTGGAAACTGAGGAACACTGACTTTGGGAAGAGCATATCCCTTATTGAAGATTACCTCTAGTTAGAAGGGGGGGGTGGAAGTGGCTTGTAGAAATGATGAACCACAATAGGACCCCTGTTAGAGAGGAGCATAATAGCATTAACACTTAGAGTTCATATGTTATCCAAAGGAAATGTAAAGTGTGATACTGAGTTGTCTGCACTGTATTCAAATAACATACTTTCAGTATAAAGATTGGTAATAACTAATAGTAATAAGGCAACCACCAAACTCACCGTGTACACCATGCATGAGGTTTGCATGGTTTGCTGTTTAGATGCCTAAAAATAAAACCCAAATTTTAATTACAAAAAGGAGCAGCAGAATTTTCAACTGTCAAAAAAGAATATATTGCAGTATTTAAATATAAAACACTTAACAACAGAGATCATGGTATACTGACACCTTATACTAACATAGTGTAACACTATGGCAATGTGCTGAGGGAAGTCAAATTATAGTCTAATTAAAATATTCTGATAATTTTAGTCTGGTCTCCATTATTGGGTTAATTTGTTTCTCTAATAAATTGCCCTTAGATCTATACTGTGGAACTCAAAAAAGGCAGGTATATTTATTGATATATATATATATATATATATATATATATATATATATATATATATATATATATATATATATGCATAGGTTTACCTTTGAATAGTTGAAAAACAAATTGTCGAAAGACAATCCTGCGTAAGTATGTTTGCAAGTTTCCGGATAAGTGAAAAAAAAGGAATCAAATGTGCAATGAGCAAATGCACATTCACATTTGCTCATTGCAGATTCGGCATTTTGGGTGCCGAGTGCACTATAGTAAGGATCAGGAAATGGTCCCTTCCCCACTGTAGTGCGACCTCAGAGTTAGAATATTAAAGTAGGGGGGTGAGGGGTGCAGCCCCCCACATGAGGGGTGCAGGTGGGTGCAGCCTCCTTGCATTATGATGTGTATTCAAACGGATCTCCTTTATTTGATCAACAGACCATTTGATAGAAACTCATTTGGTCGAAGTCTCATTTGATCAAAAACCAGTATTCAAGACAAAATACTGTGATTTGTCCCCCTCCCCAATATTGTGCGACCCTGGAGTTGATATATATAGTCAGGGGGGTGTGAGGGGCACAGTGTGAAGCCCCACACCAATTTTCATTTAAAATGTGTACTTTTTGTTTTCTTTTCTTCTTTTAAACAAAAATAGGTGGGAGGCTGTGCCCCCCACACCCCCCCGACTATATATATCAACTCCAGGGTCGCACGATATTGGGGAGGGGGACAAATCCCAGTATTATGCCTTGAATACTGGTTTTTGATCAAATGAGACTTCGACCAAATGAGTTTCTATCAAATGGTCTGTCGATCAAATAAAGGAGATCCATTCAAACATGTAGTTCAAAAATCAGCTAATCTAGTTTTCGATTTGCTGATTTTCGAACTTTGGTGCTGTTCAAAATGACGGATTTGTCATTTTGGTTAATACAAAGAGTGGTTTGGATAGTTGATTTTCAACTATTCAAATGTAAACCTAAATATATATATATATATATAGATAGATAGATAGATATAGATATAGATATTGAAAGTAAACCAATGGTATTGAGTTTACCAAGTAAGGACTAACTTACACAGTGAATAATCATGTGTATAGTTTGATGTACTCATTTGTAAGAAGACTAAATGCCTTTTATTTAGAGTACCCATTTTCTTACTTCCTGTATATCACATCTCACATAAAATTGTATTTTAGCCTTTGCTTCATAATGTAATGATACATGTTAGAACATGCATAAAATATTTTTAAATTCAACAAATGATAGCTAGAACATTATGTAACTATGTACGTTATTAGTTTTAAATGTGAAGGCTCGTATCTCCACTTATAATTGTCTGGTGCGCCCTTGTAACCACTGCAATGTTAATATGCTAAAATCTGCTGGAGCTGGTCTGTTATTCAAGAAATTTGATGTCTTATAATAAAAGCATTTGTAAAAGCTAATTTATCAAGTACCTTATACATACAGTTTATTTCCTAAATGCAGTCATTTTATTCATTCTGTTTTATTGTTAGTCTTTTTTGATAAATATAAGATTTTCAGTTACCTAATGTAAAAATAATAAATGAATAAAACATAAAAGCCACACATTAAATTATTCAGTCACTGTGTTTGGGCACATTATTTATGGTATAATTTCATGACACACAAAAACTCATGCATTAGGTTAAGAGATATTTGAAACTTTATGAAATGAGCATTTACAGACATAAAAATAAAAGCCTGATTAAGGAGTGGTGTTTGACTTGCATGGGAAATGCTTGATCTATTAAAAGTTAGAAAAGCATTCATATGCATTCAAGCATGAATATAACACAAGGTAATACCATACTGCAAATGAGAACACTTGCCACTGGAGCAGTGGATATTGCACTGGCAAAGGATGCATGAAATATGTGCTAGGAGATAAAAAGATCTAACAGCAGCAAACATTCATGAGAATTACAGTATGACTAAGCACATGCCTGCAAGGGTGGCGACTTGTACCATACAGTGGTGAACAGACATGAAGGCATGAATGAGCAGGCCTCTGGAGACCAGAGAACTCTTAACAGCATGCAAGCTATCCATATGGACTTTGTTCCCTACCATAACAGTGAGTCTTGTAGTTATGAGTCATGCAACTACAAGAAATAAAGTATAAATTAAAAAGAAAACAGCAGCTCCTGAAACTCCCTGTTCTGCCATTAAAGTATTTTTGCATGGTGAAGAGTGCATCCCTTCATCCCCACATCTCTTCTTATTTATATTAAATTTTTATTAATTATTTATATTAATTACAATTGATGTGACTTGACGTAAGAGGCATACCCTTAGGTACTTTAATGTCACACTTACTTTTTCAAAATTAATCTCTGTTCCAAAGATTACAGTTGTACTGCCTACACTGTCAACAGGAATTCCATTGCCACAATTAGCAAAGACAACACATGAACAACAGAATTCACTGCAACCTTAATGCTAGTTAAACTAGTGGGTATTATAACATCACATTATAAAGACCTTATTGCATTTCCTCACAGAATACCTAAAAGAGTCTAGGTCACTCATGCATGCTACGATATAATAGGACTCTTACATATGATTTTTCACTTAGACTGCACATATACTGCAATCCATCTAATGACTGGAAGAGTAAAATGATGGTATGTCACTTCTGATGGATTCTATTTGATGAACTCTTTGAGTATTTGATTGAAAGGTTACAATCATAAGTATGTGTTAAAGATATTCTGGAAGTACACACAATACTCTGACTTGGCATGACAATATGGTGCAATAAGTACTATAGCATGGCTGTATTTGTAGTTCATACCTAATTGGTTATTCAACATTCCAGTATCAGCCCATCTGCTGATACCATTACACAGTACAGAGACAAATCCTGTGACAGCACTGCAACTTAGAACTGAAAACGTGATTTGGTTCCTTGAATACATTGAGTGATTCCTTGTAGTATGCAGCAGCAGAGGCTGTACTTGTTTTTTTTTATGTGCTGCATATTATAACATTATGGTAATATTTATGCTGCAGAACTAAATAGCTTTAGAAGCAATGGAACCCTAGGGTGCTAGACATCACAACCTCAAACCAAAGACAAGACGGGCAATTATGTGAAGCATAGGTTTAGGTAAACCTGGCCACAGAATATATGACATAAGATCATGCACATTCATGTAGTCTCTATGCAAGTCATTGTAGGAAATGCAGTGCCTTCAGTGCTAAAAACATACACTTGCTGCCAAAAAGCAGCTGTTTCACAAAAATCCTCTCTCCCACAAATGGCATTCTCTATGGTTTAAGCAAATGTACTACCTTATCCTGCTTCTACACAGTAAATATGATGAGCTGTCACTAATAGGTGCTCACACAGAACCAGATCCCCAGAACTGCCATATTGTGCAAGAAAGCCTGTCTCCACTGGAGATGGCTAATGGGTAACCACTTGAAATGTTGGCACCCACTAGATCAAGCCCTGAAACATGGGGACTGAAGGCCTAGAAGAAAAGACTTACATATGCTAAGTCTAAAATGCCATTTCTCAAACAATTCCCTTTTCTCCAGGGTATGAAAATCTTGAAGTTGGTATACATAAGTTTTGGTAGTGTTGGGGGGCTTAAGTTTAAGGAAAAGAGCAATTTTCAAGATTCACTCTTCTCTGGGTTTTCTACTCCCTTATGAAATTATTCTGATAACATGAGCAAGCATGCCATCTTAGGCTCATTTTCTTTATGGTTTAGAGCAGTGGTCCCCAACCACTGGGCCGTGGATGATTTGGTACCGGGCCACACAGAAAGTATGTTGGGTACCTGACTGTTCAGAAAAAAGTGTATGTGTTTATGTATGAGTGTGTTTATGTTTCTGTCTACATGTGTCAGAAAATGCATGCATGAAAGCAAAATGTATGTGTGTGTGCAAAAGCAGAAGAGTCTGTGTACGTGTGTATGACAGACGCTGAACAGTCAGATCAATTGAGCCATTATTACACACTCGCTAAGGAGCACTTTGCTGTTTAGTGAGTGTAAAATAAAAATAAATGAAAATTTGAAAAAGTATATGTGCATGTGTGTGTGTATGTGTGAGTGAATGCGAGCAAGAAAGCAGAAGAGAGAGTGTGTGTGTAGAGAGAGAGAGAGAGACAGAGAGTGAAGAGAGAGTGATCCCTGGCAGCAGCAGCATCAGTTACGAGGTTTGTGTACCTCACGACTAAACCTCTCAACCTCTCACCACAAGAAATCTGGACAGAGCCACAAATAATGGGGGACAAATGACCAAAAATAAGGACATATTTTTAATATTGCCCTTATAAACTTGAAAAGTTGATAGTATGACAGGGTTTCCATTAGCATGTATTATCTGAATGATATTGTCTGAAACTAAAATGGCTGTCATTATTTAAGGACTTTAATCCCCAGTCATTTGCCAGAAAACTACATATTTTATGAGGATGAGACCAAACAGACAGCCAAAAATGTGGACATTCTGCAAATATCAGGACAATTGAAAGTTATGCTGTGTTGACTCTTAGCTCAAGATATCTGGATAAAACTAAAATAATTGGGTGACAAAGGCTCAAAAAAGGAACATATTTTACTTAATTATTAGGATTTGTGTTAGCATACATTTTCTGAAACAGATGCGCATATGAGAGAGTGAGTGAGAGTGACAGTAAAGAAGTTTATATACCTCTGGACCTTTCAGCTAAAGAAATCTGGATAAACCCTAAACTAAAGAGGGGAACAAAGGCTCAAAAATAGGAACAGATTTTAATTACTGCTCTTATAAAATTACAAACTTGCTTAAAAAAATTGTGTTAGTATGAATTTTCTGAGGAAAATAATAATCTGAAACTCAAATGTATGCCATTATTTAGTAACTTCAATCTCTAATAATTGGCAACAAAGCAAATGTTTTGGGATAAAGGGACCAAAAAATAAAACAGATGCCTGCATATTTTTAAGTGTTATATACTGGATGTAAAATGCTTCCTCCAACACCATTAACATGCACTACAGCAAGTTTAAAACATTAGGTGGAGGAACTATTTTACATCAAAAATATATAAAAAAATAATATAGTACTTGAATAATTAAGTACAACACAGCAATTTTACAGAGAGCCCATTCTCTAAGCCCAATAATACCCTGCAGGGTGTGTGTTAATGTGTAATTAACACCCTTCCAGGGGTGTAGAAGCATTTACACATTAACACACACCCTGTCGGACATTATTGCTTGCTTATTATTCATGCGCAATGGCCAGTTCATGAAAAATTTTCTTGCATGAAACTGGTCCATGGTGCAAAAATGGTTGGAGACCGCTGGTTTAGAGCTTCCACTTTGGATAAATTTTTTCCAAAATATTTATGCCATCCCAAACCTGCAAACATATGCATATAGTCATTTTAAAGGAGAGCCATGCTTCCTTCCATCCAAGGGATATAGAAAATTCTGATTTTATATAATATTTGATAGGCATGAAGTAGGTTTGTTATTTTCTTATAAAAATAATCCAACACTTTTTGGAGTCAGTTGATCACAGCAAAGCTGTAAGTTAGAAATGGGAAATGAGCAGATTATGTTTTGAATTTTTTCATAGCAGTTTCCAGTATTAGTTTCAGTCCAAAATATTTCCTTCTTCATTTTGCTCTGACTTCTTCATGCTGTTTTGCTGACCATCCATGCATTCTTAGATATTTATTGTTTTTACTTTTGTTCCAGTTCATTTATGCCACATTCTTTTCCAAATCTTCAAGTTTCAATTTCCCAGCTATAAATGCCGCATTATATGTATTTGTCAAAGCCAAATGCTCTTGTTATATACCATCCAAAAAGGTTTTAACCTCCTGCAGCTGCACTGTATAGGTAGGCTGTGCTGAACAATTTTGTCATTTATGTTTCTTCAGCAATGCTAATAATTTAAAAGATGTGAACCTTTATTTGTATGATGAGTTTATACATTTTTTTTTTAAAAAGACAGAATGCAACTATTGCATGTTGGACAGCAACTTTTCAGAGGTCCTGTGGAGATGAAGCTATAGAAACAGTCTTATGCAGTTTGCTGTTATTTATGTGTCAATTATTCACTAAGCATTTTATTTATTTATTTGCAGTTGGTTAACCATGATAGTCCATTGGGCCAAGAAGAAACCGTTTTCAATGGAGTCCTGTGGAGAAAAGCTCCAAAAACAAACAAGATTACAATAAGGTTTTAGGTTACAATAATTACAAATAGTACAGACTAGTGAAAAACATTACAGTATGAATACTGAGAAGCCATTAGATCTTAAGGAACCTTGCACTTACTATATTCATTGCAAATAGCTTAGTACATGCAAGAGCAGGATGTATGAGTTAGGAGAGTAAGTGAAATGGATGTTGCTAGTATGAAGAGGGGAGGAGATGATGTGGGGTGTAAGCAGGGACATTCCCACTGGGATATTAGATGTGAGTGAAGAGATTTTTTGAATGAAAAGCGGTTTGAGGTGGTATGGATGGATGGTGGAAAGGAGTTCCAGAGACGTGCAAGACCATAGGATAGGAGATTTTTACTTTGGGGACGAGTTGGTATATACAATTCTATTAGGTTTTGTTTGTTAGATCTTAGTAGTCTATCAGGGAAGTGCATTTTAAAGGCAGAGGAAAGGGAGTGACAAAGAGAGGGGTTGAAAATGAGCTTGTGTGCAAGAGTAAGTTGAGTGTAGGTGAGATGATTGGATAGTTCTAGCCATTTTAGTTTGTGGAGAGGTATACAGTGGCAGGTGGAGGATGTATGGCTGGTAGCGAACTTGGCAATTTTATTATAGCAAGAGGAGAGTTGTGTTTTAAGGGAAGACTGTAGGTCAGTTAGGAGTGGGGGTCCATAGAGGAGGGAGGGGATGAAAAATGTGGTAGAGAGAGTGAATTTAGTAGAGGGGGTGAGGTAACGATTTTGTCAGTAGAGCATGGCAAGTGTTTGTTGTTTTTTGTAGGTGGGAGTTGAATTTAAGCTGATTGTCAATTTGGACCCCTAGTAATTTGGCCTCTGATACCAATTTGAGAAATGTACTATTATGGCTAGTGATAGAGAATGGGTTAATATTGAAAGAGGTGGCTTTAGACAGAGTAAATACCATTAATTTGGTTTTAGAGGCATTGAGTGCTAGGTGATTTTTTTTCATCCATTGTTCGGTGGTTGAGAGCGCATCTTGTGTAAGCTTTAGGGGTGTAGGGATGGAGGTGGCAGAACAGATAATAGTTGAATCATCTGCGCATTGGATAATATTTGTGAAAGGGAAGGAGTAGTGGAAATCGTTTATAAATATATTGAAGAGGAGGGTGTTAGAGATTATGAATATAAGGCTGAAATTAATTCTGTTGTAAATATGCTGAAAGATAAAGCATAGAATAAAAAGTTTGTTTGAATATATATATATGTATAGAGTTTAGCAATGTAAAATGGGCATTCATACTACATGTATAACAGGCATGCTTCTCTTCACAGCATCAGAAAAAGCCTAACAAAGCAATATTGGAAAGCAAGTATTACATGATTTTCTCATGTTTGCAGAACAAATATCTATTAACAGACATCCTTTTTTATAAACTCAGCAATACATGATGTTTTTTCAATAGGAACAGAACAGATGTTTCCTTTCATACTTCTGTTATTTTGATTGCGTGCATTTGTGCATTTTCACATCAGCAGACCTGCTGACAGGACAATAGAAAAGTCTAAAAACAGACATTATGTGACTTCCCAAAAAAGATACCAAGAGGAAATAACAAAATCTATGTGCGTGACTAGCACTCTATATAACAACTGTAGTAATTCAGTTATGGGAGAGAGGGAGAGAGTGACATATTATGTAGAAGTCATCATTCATATCTGTAATAAAGGAAAACTTTGTAAATATATGCTACAATCTGACAGAAAGAGTATGTGTCCTTTGTTATAAAAAAAGTTATCTGTAACAGTGCTTATAGCTGCAAAATATATTTCTTTATCAGTGTGCAATTTGAAAGGCTTGGTGCTTTAAACAGACTACAGATGGAGTCATGCAAAGCTCTGTGTCTCTGATTCAGCAGTAAACAGAACAGCAAGACTGTGTGTCTTAAGAAGACTTTGGATCCAGCACAGCACAGAAGCAGAGCACAAATTTAAATAATTTTTTTAGAGGGGACCTAGTATGGATCCCTGGGGAACTCCAGTTGGGGTGTTAAGAAATGAGGAGGTGGCTTTTTCCCATTTGACTGTTTGATATCTATTGGATAAGTAACTGGTGAACCAGGTGAGAGAGGAGGGGGATAGGTTAAGCTTGGAGAGTTTAGTTAGAAGTCGATTGTGAGAGATAGTGTTGAAGGCCTTAGAGAGGTCATATAGGAGGGTAGATACAATGTGGCCAGAGTCCCAGGCTTTATTCACAGTTTCTAGGAAGGAAAGAAGGGCGGTCATAGTGCTGTGACCAGGTCTAAAGCCATGTTGTGTGGGAGTTCGTAGGTGATTGTCTATGAGGTGGGGTAGGAGTTGTAGATGGATACACTTTTCTAGGAGGTTAGAGATGGGAGATAGAATGGTGGCGATGGGATGGAAATTAGTGATATTGTTATTGTTGCCACCTTTATACTGGGAAGAGAGGTTTTAAGGGTGGTGTGATCATGGAAGAAATGGAAAAGCAAGCAGAAGTGTGGGTGTAGTGTTGTTAGAAAGAAAGGGAAGGGATGAAGTGGTGTGTGTGGTGTTAGGAGAGAGAATGATGTTAGGTTTTAAATAGAATTGTGAAGCCAAATCTATGTCTGGTGCATTAGCTTCTGGCTGGGGGTATCTGTTTTGCCAGGATTATTAAGGAGGAGATTTTTTTTTTTTTTTTTTGGGATCAGTGATGATAAGCTTTTGACTTTGTTTCTAAGTGTTTTGTATTTATTATGGGTGGAGGGAGTCTTTTTTTGTCTTCAAAAGGTTTAAGAAAGTTGAGTTGAAGTAACTGCATTTTCCAAGAGTTTTAGAGTGTTCCAGTTTATATATATAGAGTTATATATATATATGAAGTATATATAGTGTATATATATAATTATATATATATGTAAGGGTAAGTTGATGTGTTAATATGGGTAGGTGGTCACTAAGGGATCAGAAGTGTGCCACTGTCAGAGAATTAATGCCTGAAGACTAAAATCCAGTCTGAAAACTACCACTGGAGAGGTTTTTGAGGGGGGGTTTGGAGTTGTTGAACTGTGAAGAGTTGTAGAGGTTGATTTTGTTGGTTTGTGGTTGGAGACTGAAAGGACCAAATTCATGTTGACCAAAATTCTTTCATTGCTAATATTGGTGAAAGCCAAAATGACATTCTCGAGTGTAGAAATATTGTGGGTTCTATCTTTTCTAATGATAGAATAGTTGGGTGGTGTTATTTCAAAATCGTTTATGTGGGGTTTTAACCAAGTTTCAAAGATGGACAGGATGTCAGGTTTATTATGTGTGAGCCAGGCATGGAGGTTAGGGATTTATGCAATAGTGGCAAATATTGGGGTAAGTAGGGCAGTTTATCTGTAGAGTTAGAGGTGGGGGCCTGGGTTAGGTGTGTGCATATTTCCAGATAGCAGAATGGTAGTTAGGGTCAGGGTCAGTTGGAGAGGTACTTGGACTGCTTAGAATCTAGGTTGAGCTTTATTAGATTTGTAAGGGTTTTGTTAGTTACTGAGGGGGTAGGGTACTTATGAGGAATAATAAGTTTATAGGGACTTTTCTCTATATGTATAATTTTAGAATTAACTTTTCTTTAGTTTACTGCATGCAAAAGTTTTGCAAATAATTTTTTACTTCAAGCTACAGAGTTTTTGCTTCTCATTCTGAGTTAACCATTTCTTGTATCATTGTGCATGTTGCTCATTTTGAGTATATATATACATATATATATATATATATATATATATATATATATATAAATATATATATATATATATATATATATATATATATATATATATATACACAGATATATATATATATATATATATATATATATATATATATATATATATATATATATATATATATATATATATATATATATATATACATATATATATATATGATATTACTAACAGGCAGACCCAGACAATATAACAAAAACATATGATAGTCTTATTTTTTTTTCTTAAGTTCAGTAACATTTATATTTCTTGTTTGCAAAGACGGAAGCATTTCAGAACTGTCAGGCTGTCATTTTAAAAGTACACTTAGCTAGAAGTCTGAACCATTGACCTTTTTATGTCCAGTTGTAAGAGGCTGGGCTTATGTTATCTTAATATTTTCTGATTATTACAAAGATGTCACTTAATTTTAAATGGATATTCATATTTTTTTAAGAAATGATAAGAATTATATTTTGTTTTATTTTATTTAATTTTAATTTTTTAAATTTTAATTTTATTTTATACATCAGTGTCTGCCACATTTTGGATAATTTGTAGTTAGATAAGTTTTGTCTACAATAACAAGTGTGACAATCTAGAAGAACATGTTTATTAAAACAATATATGATGACACATTTAGCCTTACAGAAACACTGAATGTGAGTCTAAGGCAAGTTACAGAGTACATACTTAACCATATCCAATTATTCATAGGATCATAGGAAGTTACTAAACTATTGGCCCTAAGACCCTTATAAGCCTAGCCAAGAGTTTAGCCCATGTATAGACAAATCAGCATCCAATACCCCTGTCCAGCAGGGACACAGGTGGAATCCCAAGGATGTATTTTCTATTTCCCATCCAGTTATCCAGGTTGCGCTTAAAAAGGGATAAAGAGGTACTCTGTTTGAAATGGAAAGGGACTCTATTCCATAGATGGGGGAGTCTCTGGGACACAAATCTGTCCCACCAACAAGTCATATTAATGTCACAGACCAGGTTGAGGCTGTGTGTGTGGGTTACTTGAGTGGAGTTTGACTTGCGGATATGCAGCAGTCCCATCAAGGCGGGGTCCAAGATCGCCTTGTATGCCAGACAAAGGTTACTTCTGAGGAGTCTGTATGAAACAGAGTAGAGGCATAGGGCTTTCAGTCTATCTGTGTATGGTAGATTTTTGAAGCCCTGAATTCTCATATCGAGGAACCTATGTGGTCACTCCAGCTGCTGCATGTGCTTTGCGAGGTACATGCCAGATGGAGCATTGTACTCAATAATGGGCCTTATAAGGGAAGAATACAGGGATGTTATGCCCTCCTTGTTCCTGGATGAGATACCCTTACTTATGAGGTGGGCCATGTAGAAAGCTTTCTGTACAATGGAAGCAACATGGTAGTCAAACGTCAGGTTGCTATCAATCTGGGTGCCCAAATTCCTTACAACTGAGTGCTTAGGACATTGTTATTAATGTGATCATTTGTGGGGACATCATTCTCCCCAAAGAGGATGATGATGCATTTTTCTGTATTCAGCTTGAGGCCATGTTTCTGGCACCAGTCATTTGTTTGGGTGAGACCCTGCTTGAGGATGTCCACGTCACTAGGGGAATAGATGACAGCTCCCAGCTTGCAGTCATCTGCAAACTTGGTCAGCCATAGCCCACTGCTTTTGGCCTGCACCTCAAAAAAGTATATCCCAAATAATAGAGGCCCCAGGACCAAACTCTGGGGTATGCCACTCAATACAGATCTTCTGCTTGAGGTGGCTTCCCCTATTTTGACTAGGTGGGTTCTATCAGTGAGCCAGTTAGCTACTCATCTGGTAACATACAGATTGATGCCTAGTTGAGAGAGTTTATCTATTATGCCTGAGTGGGTAATAGTGTCAAAGGCTTTGGCCAGGTCAAGGTAGGTGGTGTGCACTGTCTTCCCCTCATCCATGGCTTTAGTGACTGTCTCAAAAAAGTCGACCAAATTTAACAGACATGATCTCCCCTTGACAAAGCCAAACTGTGTGTGATTGAGTGTTTGGAGGTTTCCAATGTCCTTGTTAATGAGGCCCATGATAATCCATTCCATAGCCTTGCAGATCAGGCTAGTTAGGCCGATGGGTCTATAATTTCCTGGATCGGTGGACGTTCCACATTTGTGTAAAGGGATGACAGTGGCTGCCCTCCACTCAGCTGGGACAAAGTTGGTACTCAGGCTTTGGTTGAATAGGGTGCTTAATGGTGTTGCAAGTTCCTGCCTGAGTTCATGTAGGATGCAGCCTGGGGTGTTATTGGGTCCCATGGAGGCTGTATTTTTTGCCTCTGTGAGAGCAGTGATGATCTGATCCCTAGATATAAGGGGAAGGGGGCAGGTACTGAGAATGTCCTGATTTACTGATGGGGGACAAAGGAGGTGAAATTTTCACTGAATCTGTCAGTCAGCAAGTTTGCTATATCTACGGCATTTCTATATGTGGTGTTTTTGACCACCAGTTCTGAACAGATCTGTGTACTACCTTTAAGATTACAGACATATGTGAAGAAGGTCTTATGATTGTCTCTAGTAGATGTAGCCAATTTGGACTTGAAGTTTGCTTTGGAGGATTTCACTAGTGCTCTTATTTGATTGTTTAGGCTAAGGAGAGTTTGCTTCCATTTGGGCCCCGCTCCTTCTTGGTCCTGAACAGCAATTTTTTCCTTTTGTTATAGAGTTTGTTTATTGCAGATGTCCACCAGACAGGTTTACTCTTCCTTGCGGAGGATGATTTAGTCCTGTCAGGTATTCCTGATTCAATGCTTCTAGTATATAAATGTTCGTTTAATAATTTTGTATAGTTTTGGACACTGGTGGCAGCTTCTAGATAGGGGTAGGGGGCTGTGAAGCAGTTTATACCATCTCTCAGGAGGCTGTAATCAGCTTTGGAAAAGTTTTTTTTGTTTGACCCTAGCTAGTGGGGGGTCAGGGGAGGTGGTGACTTTGAATGTGACCACTTTATGATCTGATCTTACAAGGGAGGATGATACTGCATGGATGCTGCAGTGGTTACTCATGTTGGTTAATACCAAGTCCAAGATATTATCACTTCTTGTGGGGGTATTGACTAGCTGTTCCAAAGCATTTGCATTGACAAAATTGAGGAATCTTTGGGCAATTGTGTTCTGGCATGAGTAGTTCTTCCAGTCTATGTTTGGGTAGTTAAAGTCACCCAGGATCAGGGTAAAGGGTTGGCTCTTGATAGATTCAAAGAGGTCTAGCCAGGAAGTTTTGGCATCTTGGGTCTGGTAGCTAGCTATAATTTGTATGGTGTCTTGTCAATGATTAACTGCACCAAGAGTGTCTCCTGTGCATCATACTGTTTGACCAGCCTGGAGGTTCACAGGTTCATAGGTTCATAGGTAGGTACTAGGCTATCGGCCCAAGAGCCTAAGTAAGCCTAGCCAACAAGGTTCCCTGGCTTACACCACCCAAGAAAGTTAATTTCCTGTGCCCCTGTCGAGCAGAGCCACAGACGTCATCCCTGGGGTGTATTTCCTATTTCATATCCACTCATCAAAATTTTTCTTGAAGAGTGCTAATGAAGAACTTTGCTTGACATAGATGGGTAGCTTGTTCCAGAGTATAAGAAGTCTCTGGGACAGCAATCTATCCCTCCAGCATGTCCTGTTTATTGTGGTGACAAGGTTTAGGTCCCTAGAGTGTGTAGCTCGATAAGATTGGTATTTCTTTAGGTGTAGCATGTCCAACAGCTCTCGGTTTCACATAGCTTTATATGTTAGGCAGAGATCTCCTCGGAGTAGGCGATATGCTATTGAGTAAAGCTGGAGTTTTTTGAGATGGTCAGTGTAGGGCATCTGTTTGAGGCCAGTAATCCACTTTGTGAGGTACTTCTGTGGCCTTTCCAGCTGCTGCAGATGTCTTGTAAGGTACATTCCAAAAGCGGTGTTGTACTCTATATTGGGTCTAATGAGTGCCGAGTAGAGAGGAACAATGGTCTCTTTTTTCCTGGTGTGTATGTCTTTAATATATATTACTCTATTTTTGTTTTACTTGGATCACTTGTCTGTGTACTTAATAAAGGATTTTCAACTGGAAACAGACTGCCTGCCTTGCTTGGATTACTTTTGAATACTTAGTAATTATGTACAATTATATATTTTTTATTTATTTATTTATTGATTTACTTGACAAGTTTAAGTTCACTACTTCTACTAATTTTGTCTGATCTGATTAATATACAGTATTTAACTAGAGATATATGGACTGAAAATCTTCCACACAGAGAAGTTTTTTACATTGTTTTGTTTTTGGACCCACTATACTTGTTTAGTGGGTTGTTTTGAGACTTTAGGGATACCACAGAGATTACTTGTTTTTTTTTTCCTTTAATATATATTGAAACTCCACCTCCTTTGGCTTTACTACCCACAGTTTGGGTCTGAATGTATGATAGGATGAGTAACCAGGTATGGCTGGGGTGCTGTCCGCAGCTTTGAACCAGGTTTCTATGAGTGCGCAGATGTCAGCATTTTCCATGGTTAAGAATGCTTGCAATGGGTACAGTTTCATGTTTAGACTCCTGGCATTTAGCAGCATGACCTTTAATTTGGGTTTTGTTAGCAAGTATTAAAGAAATAAGGAAACTCGCATTTCAGCTCTAATGCGCAAATCCCAAATAAACATTACTAAGAGATGATCTCAAACATATAGCCATATATAAAAGATGCATTAGGTGATACTAGCATAACTGCAGTAAAATAACCGGTTTCACTGTACATTATTTTCTGTAGATCTAATAGTCCATAGTCTTGGAACTTCTGCTATCATAAACGAAGTCTTACTGGCCTTTCTGATATCTGAAGCAAAGGCATATACAAACAATATAACTATAGTTGTTATAAAAAAATTCAGTCTGAAGTTACAAAACTATAAGCAATAATGAGAACACAATGCAATCATTGATAAACTAGCCGTATCAACAAGAAATGCAACTCTGACCACTCAAATATATTGTAAAATTGTTTTTTAAGGAATGATGGGATTTGAAAACACATTTTCAGTACATCGGCTAAGCCATGATCAACAGGAAAAATGAGGTATTAACAGGATGGCCACCAGACATGAGTATGGGAAGAGATAAGACAGGTAAGAGAGCCTGTGCAGAGAAATAAGGGAAGTGACCAGGGTGGAAGAGTGTAGGTTTGAAGGCAGATGGATGGAAAGCAGAAGCAGCAGAAAGTGGACCGAGAACAGTGAGTGACGCATAGAGAGATGACAAACAAGAGAAAATGTGAGCTGGGCCTGATGACCTCTGGTTATTAGTGAGACAAGGAGATGTGCTAGCTAATGGTCAGTGAAGTGGTCATTCAGGAAGGAAGAAGAGATGATGTAGCTTTTTTGAAGTACAATGCATTCAGAAGTTACATGTGACTTTAAGATAAGTAAGGAAGCAAGGGCCGGTACTACAACAACAGTCTGGCTATGTGATGGTTTGTAAGGAGATATGGATATTAGTAGGGTAGGAATTAGCTTTGGCATTTAACAGAGATAGAACTGCAGTGATGCTGGAAGAAGTAAATGAAGTATCATAGTGCAGGGATACAGTAGCAGACTGGAGAGGTATAACTCCAGATGGGTGGAAGGTGGCAAAGAAATAATGGCTGTGTATGGCAAACAAGACAAAAAGAAAGAATAGACTAGAAAAAGATGCTCTATAAGAGAGAGGGGATACAGTATGATACAAGGAGGATGTGGTATGTATATATCATGAAGCCCTGTGATGGGTGTTAAATACTGGCTCATATGCTGCCTAGCTGTCCTACCCCCCCCCAAAAAAAAAAGAAAAAAAAAAAAATATATATATATATATATATATATATATATATATATATATATATATATATATATATATATATATAGCTCTAACAATACTCTAGATGTTGAATAGATAGCTTGAAATGTAATCTGGTAACCTTATTGTGGCAGAGAGTTTTCTAAGATAAGATCTAATGGCAAGCGTCCATTTGAGGTTGCAGAATCACGGAAATCTCACTTTATCACTATGAGTCTATTTTTCCCATTGGAGGATATTCTTGGTTCATTACTGAGGCACAGAAAGTGCAAGATGGCTAAATCAGTTAGAAAATCTAAGAAGTAAAAATGTGTGAATTATTCATGAACTAAATTATGCAGCTATTCCTCACTGGCCCATAAGTCATTTTGTTTTCTCTATGGAAATCCACATCTTCATATAAGAAACTCCTCTGGAGAACGGTCAGCAAGCTAATAAAATGTTCAGCAGGTTAAAATAAAAAAGCAGAAAGTATGAGTAAAGGGGTATAGTAGGAACGATGGTTTGCTAGGAGTGGTTTAATAAATTAGCACATGCAAAACAGCAAAAAGCAGTAATTAAAGTTATAGCAGGGGCTATACCAAAAGCTGCAGAAAAATAGGTTTATTCCTATTTAGTAAAAAAAAATGTGAGGGATGTTTAAATTCAACAATGACTAACTACTGTGAATGTGAATGAATGTAGAGGTGGTATTAAGTGACTGACATTTGCATACCTGGAGTACAGAAGCTTAGAATGAGACACAGCTAACAATCACAGTTTCTTCAACACTACCTGTGCAGAAAACAGTATTAAGTTATGGCCATTTTAGAAACAATCACAGTTTAGCTGTAGAGTTAATGAGGGCTGTTGTTCTTGCTTATGATATCTGACTTACTGGGGATTTTGTGCTTTCTTCCCTGAGATAGTGAGATATTAGAGTTGGTACATATAAGTAGCAGGGGTTATGGAGTGCTGCTCACTATACTGAGGTTGTAGAGAGGATCCTGTGCCCCTGCATAAAACATGTGCTTTGGTAAATTTGTAATTTTTACTTTGGATCTCAGTAGGATGATTTTTATGGACTGTGGTCAATGTTCTGTGACCCGATGATGATTAACTATGACTACCTGGCTTAATGTCATAAGCTATAGTTATATATAGAAATCCTAATACAAAAGTGAAAATTAAGCTCATGTCACAAAAGGTGAAATTTAAAGTATTCATTAACATGTAAAGAAAAAATGGGACATTGCTCAAAGGTTTACTTAAAGAAAAAAATGTCTTTGTTGTATGCCAAGTATTCAGTTATGGTTCTGTAACCTCACATTTACCACTGTCACTAGTCAGGGTGGACAATATAGGCAGATAACAATATTGCTGCTGACTGCAAGGGCTTTCTTTATTGACTGCCCTCACTTCTCAAACACACATATTTTGTTGTTAATTGCCAATGTTTATCATAGATATACTGAATTAAATTCATTAACAGCAGCATAATAATGTGCTGTTTGGTATTCAATAAGCTCATCTACATGATGTGTAGAGCTGTCAGACCTGGGGAAATGGCAAAATATACTAATGAAAGCATAAAGAGCCAAAGTACATGCTATTTAACCAGTCCAACATGGTGGAGCTATTCAGGAAGCTATAAAGCAATCACGTAAACATAGTTTAAGCTTTTGCTATGTACACCAAAACTTTTGGAATACAAGCATGATTACACATAGAAAAAACATGTGGGGGGGTCGCTGCTGTTATTATTATGCTGTATGTGTAACAGCCTTTAAATCAGGGTGCTGCTGCTAGACCTCAGACAAGAAGGATATTTAGACACAATTTCAATTATCATGGATTGCATGAGTCAGAAATTATTGAGAGATACAGATAGATAGTGAAAAAGTGGAGGAAATATGCAATGTCTGCCACCCCAGCTCAACCCCCAGTGAAGTCATGAAGAACCCATCCCAGTGAAAACAAAGATATGTTTAGCATTATGTATCCTAGGTATGGGCACTTTTCAGAGACCCACAGGAGATATATTAGGGCTGTCATAGGCATCAGCCTCTAGAATATTGCATCAGTTTTAAATGCAATGCTACTATATGCAAGGAAACATATCTGTTTCCTATGAATCCCACAGGAGAGAACAAGCACCATGCAGAAATTCTATGTAGTAGTACACTTCCCTGAAGTGTTGAGGGCCATAGATTGCACACACATAGTAATGAAAGCCCCACCTGTTGAACAGGGAAGGAGGTATATCAACAGAAATGTTTTCCATTCTATAAACTGTGAGTTTGTCTGTAATGCCCAAAGGATCATTTACAGTTCTGTGCAGGTTACCCAGGTATTTTCCACGATTCACAATATGGCACATTTGTGAGCTGTACACCAGGTTTGTTAGGGGTGACATTCCTCAAGGGCATCTAGTGGGGGATGCAGGTTATGCACTAGTGCCCTGGCTCATGACATAACTCCACAAGCAAGGACAGAACAAGGCCAATGCTCAAGCTAGGAATATCATAGAACACACATTTCATTTGCTTAAATCAAGGTTCCTGTTTCTAGACACGTTACATAATATAATTCTCAGGAAACAGCTTAAACAAGGACAGCAAGTGGTAGGACCACAGCCTCAAGGACCACAGGTAGGGCCATCAGCAGCAGGTACAGATGAGGACTCTGATGGAGAATTACTGACTGCAGATGGTGCTAACAGATTGAGGTGAGCACAGTATGCCTTGCCTGTAACTAAGAGGCAAAGAATGGCACACACAACTGCTACCTGGGTCAAAGCCTAAGATCCATGCACTTACAGATAAGAAAAATGATGCCTGTGAGACTCCACAACCTTTACATAAGCATCTAATAGCTGTATTCTGATAGCATCAGACAGGGACAACCTCCAAGGACACAATTTGTAACTGCAGTAATGACCAGGAAAGTGTGGAAACTGGAAAGAAAAATATTTATAAGTGATTACAATCATATGGAAACATGTATATGCCCCCTAAGCAGTAATATATCCTCTGTAAGATTTTTACAGTATACAGTTGCAAATTAGAAACAATAGTGTGTATCCAACATTTCGATTGGCCATCATCAATAAAACATGGAAGAGGTCATTTACAAGTTAATTTGCACAACCATACCAAGAAGTCAAACATCAGTACCCTAATGGTTCCACTGTTGTAATGACAATACTAACTGAGCTACAATGCAGTCAACAATCATAGAACCGATCATTCACAAATGAGTGCAAATAAGAAATCAACTTTTCCTCTGCGATACATATTGATAAATTCAATTTTGTGAATTAGTAAACATTAGCTATCCACTCTGTGCATCATATGAATATGCAACCCTAAGCTACCCAGACATTTGTAAAGGACAGGGCGCAGTCATCATCATTTGCACAGGGTGGGGGTGGGGTAGGAATGCAAGGCTGGCACCAAAGAAGTGAATGTGTGCAATTACGAAGCACATGTATCTTCCAAAGTAAACGGTGTTTAGGGCCAATAATAATAGATGTACAGCACTCAGCAGTACTGTTTAGATAGTTTACATATGTGTGATGTCGTAATGGGCAAGTGATTTTTTTTTTCAAATTTGTGTATGTCTCCATGAACACAGTCAAGCACTTGCTAGCACCTTGTCATGGCATCTGAGACTAATGTTAGTTGTGTATGGTAGAGTAGTCAGTTTCGCATCATCACCACCAATCACAAGAACCACCTCTGCCATGAGTCACTCTGCTGGAAAGGGTTCCTATCACATAGTCAAACTTTTACAAGTTCGACCCACATATGGTCGAGGCCATATCTTCGAATTTGTAAAAGTTTGAGAGTTTGAATGGAAATCTCCATAAGCAGAGGTTTCCATTCACTTCAATGTGGTGCGATCTCGGGGTTGGCATATTTAAGTAGAGGGGATGTGGGGGTGCAAGGGGGCTTGTCCCCCTTGCTTACAACAAGTTATTGTTTTGTCTGTTGTGTAGCTATTTTTTTTTTACATCCTCGATGTTCTGTAACTTCGAACATAATGGTTCGGCCATTAGGTGTTCAGATTACGGAACTTCGACTATGTGATATAAACTCACTGGAAATCAGGGTGCTACTTGAACATGAGTGATGTCTGCTGGGTGAGCTCTCCTCATGACTATGTTCTGAATCAAGATCCTGTGGCCTAGCACATCTGGGTATGGACACTGCAATCTCTGATGGAGCAATGAATGCAGTGTCACTCTGTGGGAGTAGGATCTCGCATGGCCACGTCTGCTAACACCAGATGTAGTGGCTTTCCAGACATGTAAATGACAACCCTCCCCAACAGGCATTCTAGCACAGCAACTGCCAAATCCTGTATGGCATTCATCCTGTCTAAGGAGTTGACAACATGGCTCAGAGAGTCACTCACATCAGAATGCGTGACATTTAGAATTCACACTATCTCTTCAGTGGCCCAGATGGAGCAAGGTTGTGCTTCCACTACAGCCCTACACATACATCTGATGGCATCTAATGCCACACTAGCTTCAGAAGGAGAGTGGACAGCAGGACCCCACCAAGCACCTCTACCAACTGTCCTGTATGACACCATACCTTCATTATGACTACTCAGAGAAGCAACCATCTCTGCAACCAGAGCAACCACACTAGCCTGATCAACTGCATCATTCCCACCCACTCCTATAACAGTCCTGGGTATGCGTAGGCATACTGACTATGCCCAAAACATGGGCAGGGGATTTGAGAATCATAAACTCAATGTCAGACTGACCCTCTGCACCCCCGGACTGTGCCTCTTCATCAACACCATCATCATCAGAGGCTAACGATACTCCGACATTAGGTGGTAGGAGTTGCACAGTGCCATTCTCAGGATCACCTATGATAAAAAATAAAGCCAACAAACAGAAAAATGAAGAACAAAACTGATCACATATTTTCATTATAGTAAAGGTATGTTAAATGTTGTAACAGATGCTAAAGCTGCACAAACCTTACTCTCATATACACCTAAATCTACCTTATATACAGTATTAACAATAAACAAATATGTGGTTACCATATGCACGTGGGTTGGCAGCCTGCAATCCAAAAGTACCTGTATGTGAGAAATGGAAATGAAAGAAGTCAGCCAAGTATCACAATGCAAATGTAACAAAAAAAGGGAAAAGTCCTTTTCAGAAGGAATTCTCATCAAAAAAGTCGGTGAACAGTAGGATTCCACACCTAAACCCAAGCAAACTCCACTATTTCTGTATGACTGTAGTCTGATTCACAGTTATTTCTCTCTCTCTCTCTCTCTCTATATATATATATATATATATATATATATATATGTATATATATATATATATATATATATATATATACATATATATATATATATATTGATATATGTTTATATCACTCATGCATATCCAGATATAACAATGACACTTATTTTTGCATACCTGAAAGATCTACTTGTGTCACCCTGAGTCTGTCATCGACATCTGCACCAATGTCAAGGATTCTGGTGGAACCCTCTGTGGAGCTATCTGGATCTCTGACAGTGGACAGGAGCTCCTCAGTTTCAGTTAGTGATGGTTTGGTGGCAGGACCATCACCCCCCGTAGCCACATGTTTACAGGAAATTGCAGCAGTCCTGTGGCTGGTAGAGGTTATCATGTCACTTGCCAGTGTCATATCTGGGGGTATGTTCACCAATACCCTCCGACATCATTAATAACATAGACTACCTGCTGCCATATCCTGTCTTGGGCAAACTGGTCACCTCTACCTCTCTCAAACGGAAAAGTTCCATGGAAATATAAGATCTGGATAATTACCTCATTTTCTGCATCACTATATGGTAACTTATGGTGTACAGATTTCTTCTTGAGTGCCATATCCCTGTATAAGAAGAAACAGAAAATAGACACAAAAAATAAATACATAATACACAGGCAGGATGACTATGACCTCAGATATTTGTGACTGCATCCATCCATCATGCACACAAACAATTTAAAATGTTAAGTGCTCACTGTGACTACACCAAGTCTCCCCCACCCCCAAAAAAAGGAAGTATATATAAAACTCAAACACCAACCCAGATCTTATAACACATATGTAAAGGAGATAATGCAGGTTTAACTATGTAGTAAATTGCAGCATTAAGAATAAGAAATATAATTATAGTGAGATCTGACCACAAATCAATCTAACTTGAAGTAACTATCAGACCTAACTCCCTCCCAGCAGCAACTAAACTAAAAAGCTTCTGCAAAGCACATTATAACTGGATGGTATAAATAGCTTCTCTGCACCTTCCCCCCTCAGATGGAACTGGCAGCTATGCTGGGGTGTACACCAATGCTTTATACAAACACCTGTATAACTGCATTGAATCAGCCATACCTGATAGGACCAAGCCAAGCTCCTCAAAGAATACCAAACTTATCTGGTGAACAGAAAACAATAAAAAAACAACTGGGAAAATGTAAAAATGAACCACATGGCTGCTGATTCCAAAACACAATAATTTACTTCAGGACTCAGTAAAAAACTTTTACTGAGCCCTGAAGTAAACTATTGTGTTTTGGAATCAGCAGCCGTGTGGTTCATTTTTTACATTTATCTGGTGAACAACTGCCATTTTGAAACACAGTAGTGATAGTACCCAGTTTCAAACCACAAACGAAGTTGCACCAAAACCAGTTTATTCGATAAAGCTTTCGGGTCTACACCCTTCATCAGTATAATTTTACAACAGAAATGAGACATTTAAGTAGGAGAACCAATTAAACAAATGCTTCAGCCCAACCCACTCACTCACTAACCTAAAATTATTTAAAAGGGCAACCCCATACACACAAGAGAATTTTTATATATACACATACAAAGAATTTAAATTCACTTTAAATATATCTTAAAATAGCTTAAAATATATACACATATATACATACAACACGTACATGCATGATTCACATTATTCAAATAAATTTAAACATATATTTATACCTAAGAGATAATAAAAATAAAATAATGTCCTCTTACTATAGCTAATAGCTTCATATTTTTTCTCTTTGCTTCTTCACTAATAAGGGTTTTAAATTCACAGCATTATTCAAACCTGGACTAACGTCTGCTTGGAGCCTAATGATCCATTCCAATTCCTTTAATTCTATGAGGTTATTAATGTCTCCCTTTCTTATACTAATATTGACTGCTGCCAATACCCTAAACTTGAATATATGATTACTTCCTTCTTCCATAATGTGCTTACTTAAAGCATTAGTTTGTAGCTTTCTTCTAATGTCTGACTTGTGTTCTATTATCCTTTCTTTGAGTTTTCTAGTAGTTTTGCCTACATAAAATGAAGTGCAGGCTAAACACGATGCTAAATATACAATTTTTCTACATTACATGTGGTCAGTGTATTTATTTTATAAATCTGTCCATCAGTAGGATGTTCAAAATAATCTCTACCCTCAAATAAATCATTGCAGCACGAACAATTATAACATTTCCTTGTGCCTATCTCTTTCTGAGTTGTAGGTTTACTCTTGAAATCTTTATAGCAAAGCTTCTGTTTTAAAGTTTCTGCACTTCTATATGCCAAAGAAGGTTTACTTCCTACTATAGATTGAATCTCAGGCATAGCTAACAGTATAGGCCAGTTTTTCCTTAATATAGCATTCACATTATATGTGTTAAGGTTATAGGTAGTTATATACCTTACATAATCCTTACCTTTATATACTTTATCCTTTTCAGATGTCATACCTCCGAACAATATAGGTTTATAGTGTCCTTCTCTTTCTATTATAACTTTATTTAACTCCTGCTCAATAAGTTCTAGGGGGTATCCACTTGCTTGGAACTCTTGAGCTATGCTGTTAACTTGCTCAGTAAAATTACCATCATCTGTGTTTAACTTACACAGTCTAATAAATTGTGATTTCATAACACCTTTATAAATATGTTTAAATTTATTTGAATAATGTGAATCATGCATGTACGTGTTGTATGTATATATGTGTATATATTTTAAGCTATTTTAAGATATATTTAAAGTGAATTTAAATTATTTGTATGTGTATATATAAAAATTCTCTTGTGTGTATGGGGTTGCCCTTTTAAATAATTTTAGGTTAGTGAGTGAGTGGGTTGGGCTGAAGCATTTGTTTAATTGGTTCTCCTACTTAAATGTCTCATTTCTGTTGTAAAATTATACTGATGAAGGGTGTAGACCCGAAAGCTTTATCGAATAAACTGGTTTTGGTGTAACTTCGTTTGAACAACTGCCATTAACAGGCTTTACAATAAGAGTAAGAAATTGCTATCTAAGAGTAAGAGGGAGTGAACTCTAAACTGGAAAGACTCCCTTCTTGTGAAGTCCTCCAAAGCAGCTATGAATCCGGTTAGCTTCCTCAACTAAACACAACCATAAGGCATTCTTTAGTTACATCCATAACCTAAAAGGAAAGGCCCAGATTTATGCTGAGCTGGTAGTTAATGATACCACATATACAGAACCTGTGGACATAGCTAAACTATTGGCTGATAGGTTCTGTGAAAATTTCACTCCCCTCTACATATACCCCATGACATCCCTGCTACCTGTCCCCTACCTTGTATCTCTAAAGAGCAGGTCATTAACACCCTTTCTAAGGCCAAAAACACAGCAACTATGGGAAGTGATAACATCTCCAGGCTGAGTCTTACATGGGCTCCAACAAGAATTAGCAACACCATTGGGTACTCTTTGCAATCATAGTCTGAGCACTGGCTTCTTCCCAGCTGAATGGGAAAAGGCCACCATTATTCCCTTGCACAAAGGTGGTGCTTTCACTGACACCAGGAACTATAGACCTCTTAGCCTGACTAACCTTATCTACAAGGCCATGGAGTGAATCATCATGAACCTTATCAACAAAGATATAGGTAATCTCCAAACACTTGACCCTACTCAGTTTGGATTTTGGAAATAATGTCTGTTAAACCTGGTGGGCTTCTTTGAGGCAGTCATCAAGGCCTTGGACAAGGGGAAATCTGTGCATACAGCCTACCTAGACTTAGCCAAGGCATTTGAGACTATCCCCCACTCAGGCATCATTGACAAACTCACCCAGCAAAGCGTTAACCCTTATATCTTTAGATGGGTCACTAACTGTCTCACTGATAGAACCCATGTAGTCAAAATAGAGGAATCTACCTCCAACAGCAAACATGTAACCAGTGGTGTTCCAGTCCTGGGACCTCTACTGTTTGGAATCTATTTCTTCAAAGTACAATATTTATTTTTATTATTTATTTTTTTATTTTATATTTGTTGACCAGGATAGTCCAACTGGATACATGTCCATTTTCAGTGGAAGCCAGGGAGAAAAGCTCCAAGGTAGAACACACAGTAAAAATCACAAAATGATTACAAGTTACACACAGTTTACATGTTCCAGTTGAGCAAACAGGTAATACAATCATACATTTTTAAAACAGTGTTGACAAACTGACTACGCAATGTAACATGATTACAGACTACAGAGAAGGATCTAGTCAGGTTTTGAACAAGGACATAGCCAGTGAGTTTTAAAGTATAGCTTGAGGCTTTTTTGAACTGAGTAAGAGAGGGTTCAAGAGTAAGATCAGCAAAACTAAAGGTCTGTGGCTGGCAAAGTTTGCTGATGACTGCAAACTGGGAGCAGTAACAGAATCACCAAATGATGTCAACATCCTACATTAGGGTCTTACACAAGCAAATGATTGGTGCCAAAGTCATGGCCTTAAACTCAATGCAAAAAAAATGCATTATTATCCTTTTTGGTAAGGGCGATGTTCCTGCTAACTACCACATCAATAACAGCACCTTAACTACACACTCAGTGGTGAGAGACCTGAGCACACAGGTTAACAGCAACCACCATGTCTCCACAATGGTAAGAAGGCCATTCTATATTGTGCTTCCAGAAGAAAAGTTACAACCTCCCTGTACTCTTCCCTCATCAGGCCAATAATTGAGTACAACACCCCTTCTGGTATGTACCTTTCCAAGCATCTGCAGCAATGGGAGAGACCACAAAGGTTCCTCACAAGGAAAATTCTAGGTCTTTAGTATCTGTCCTATGTGGATCATCTGAAATCACTTTCTGTTTCATACAGACTACTTAGGGGCAATCTCTGCCTTGCATACAAGGCAATCTCTGACCCTGCTTTATTGGAAATGCTGCATCTCCATTAGTCAAAGGGTACACAGGTTATTCACTCTAAAGACCTTAACCTGGTATGTGACATTAATACAACCTGCTTGAGGGACAGATTTGTCTCTCAGAGATTGCCACACCTTTGGAACAGACTCCCACTTCATGTCAGAGCACCTCATTGTCCCTCTTCAAATGCAATCTGGACAATTGGATGGGTAACTGTAAATTCACCCTGGAGATTCCACCTGTATCCCTCTTGGACAGGGGCAATAGGTGCTGATCATGGAAATAAAGATAGAACTTGACTAAGCTTGTAAGAGCCCTAGGGCCATTAGCCTAATAACTTCCTATGATCTTATGATCCTATAAATGTTCTGTTAGAAAAATAACACCAAACTGGTATAACTACAATAGTCAGAAGCTGAGGTGGTGCAGCAGTAGCATTGTTGCCTCACAGCAAGAGGTTCTCCCATTCGATTCTCGGCTGGAGCACCTTCTGTGTGGAGTCTGCATGTCCTCCCCGCAGTCGAGTGGCGTTTGAAAGACATGCGTGAGTAGGCATGCCTTCGTCGAAAGTTGGGCATTGGGCTGGCACCTCGGCATTATAAAAATCGACTGCCAATCATTAGCGGACCGGAGTTCCGCTGTGGTGACCCCTAACCAGGAAAAGCTGAAAGAAAAACAATGACAACAACCATAGTCACCTCTGTGGAGTTCAGTCAGGTAGAAATACATAAGTAGAAGAAACTCTTCTTTTACTGATTACACAGATAAAAACACCAGACCTTCCCACTTACTTAAAATGCAATCATCTGCAATAAGTGTGCAAATATGACATACAGACTAATTTGTCATGTAGCCTTTAGTAGCGTAATTGTAGAAATGCAGACGTGGCTATGACAAAAGGAAAGGATAAAAAAATGTAAGATAAAAAACATCTGATTTTCAGTGGTCACTGCAATTTACTTTTTAATGTTAAACAAAAAGCATTATTTAAGAAATAACAACATAAACTGACAATACAGCACTGTAGAAAATTGACAAATCTCCCAAAGTCTTGTTTTTCTAGATGCATCAAACTCTGTGTTTCAAAACAGTCTCCCCAGTACAATACAAAGACATTAGTTACGCAATTACTTTTATATAGCACAGAGTCAGCCCTGTCAGCAGTGTGAGTATGTAAATGTGGTGATAAATCATTAGCATTCCTGAATGCCATCATATGCACTAAGTGAAGGAAAGGTAAACATGGTGTAGGGAGCTGCACAATTTCATGTACATACTCTAGCAATACAAGGATGAGCATTGATAAGTGCTCTTTGTTAATGGCCTGTGGGTATCTATGATTACTCTGACTACCAAAACAATCAGCTTTCACAGTTTCCCCTATTTTATGTACACCTACTGAGGGTATATCAGGGAGAAAAGACTTAACAAAAAGTCTGAACATACAATGAGTGATTTAAGAGACTGACAGTTCTATCCTTCAAATGCTTGTTTTAATGACCAGAATTACTACCCCTTAGTAAGACATGTTATTCATATTAAAGGAAGTACTTTAGGCATTGGTAAAATAACATATGGCGCTACAACAGAGGTAGACTTACTGTTATGAAAACATAGATAATGAAATGAGGCACCAGGCAGAAATAAAAAGATACACCTGCAGTGCTTGTGGTATTCATTTAATATCATGTGAGTGCATATCTATGTTAACTGTTTGCAATATCCCAAGCATCCAGATATTTATTGGTTCACTAGCTGTAGATCAGATTGCAAGTGAAGTATGCTGTATCTTTAAGAAGCATGTCAAGGCTGTACATGCACATATAAATTCCAGACACATGCACTCCATAGTGCCATTTTCTAAGAGCAGGCACAGTGAGAGCATGCATGATTGCAGTTGTTGGTTTGTATATAAGTTACTTAAGTTAAAGTCAGTAAACCTTTATAGTAATGTGTTTGCATAGAATAAAGCTGCTTGAACAGAGCCCACAAAGATTCTTCTATTGTGTCCAAAGTAGAAGAGTGACATGGTGTCAGAACCAGGATCAAAGAAAATGAAATCCACAGCCATGAGGTGCAAAGATGACAGTAAAGGTAAAACCAAGAGAAACAAGCAAAAATAGAGCCAGAAAAGAGTCAAAGGTAATGAGAAGTAACACAAACTGTTTATTTAATAAAATAAATAAAACAGGGCATTAAAAGGGCACAAACCACATTATTGAGCAGGCGGAAGGCACAAGAAGTTTGTTGGCTAAAAAAAATGTTTAAAATAAAGGTATTTGATGAAACCATTAACAATAAGGCAAAATGAGTATATTTAAAGCAAAACAAGTATGTTTAAAGAAAAAAAGAGCATGTTTAAAGTAAAGCATGTTTTTAAAGCAAACTGGGCATGTTTATAGTAAACCAAGCACAAGAAAAGTACATTGGGCATGAAAAGAGTTTAAACTAGAAAAATTAATATAATAAGGCAAAACAAAAAAGAGCACATTAAGCAAAAATGAAGTAAGGCAACTGCATGTGTTTTGGCAAAGTGTTATGCTTTGGCATAACTATGACTTCGTATTGTATCAAGGGTATCACTAAAGTTATTCAAATTATCTCAAAGTGTGTAAAAGGGATTACAGTGTGGGTTTATTACTGTGTATGTGTTTCAAAGAGTTTATTTTGTGTGAAGTGCAACTATTTCATGAAATACAGTCAAAATATAGCTATTTCAAAAAGTTTCTTGTGCTGGGTGTGTCTATTCACAAACTGACGCCATTACAGAGTGTGTTTTTTACTGTAAAGAGTTGCCTAGCAAGGTACCACCATTTTTGAGGACATTTCAATGTGCTGTATGCAGTTATTTGCAAAGTGCAACTACTTCGAAATGTTATTGAGTTTTGGGAAAGAGAGGTCCAATTTATTCACATTGTGCAGTTATTTGATACGTTTCTTACACTAATAAGGGGTGACCTCGCAAAACAATATTAAATTAATATTAAAGTGCCTGAGAGTTTATTTCACTCACATTGTAAAATTGTTTGAGATGTTTCTTAAAATGATGATAAATGACTTTAGCATTTAGCCTTCCAAATGATATTACAAGAGTGTTAAACCACCCAAGAAGTTTATTTCGCAAAGTCCAATTATTCAAAGGTAGTACTTGTTCATTCATTAGCATTATTTCGAAAAGCCCAAAAGAAATAAATTCAGAAACAAATACTGGCATAAGTTTCTGACATATGTGCATGAGAGTATGTTTGTGCTTATTTGCAAAATCCTTCACTGGTATGTGTTAATATGGCAGATGGATTTCAAAATCCCCTGCTACTTGTGTTTGATCAGAACATTGTAGAAAATTGGAGAATATTTGAGCAAGAGTACAATATTTTTATACAAGCAGCTTATGGAGAGAGAGAGAGAGATGCATGCACAAGGGCATTAATTTTACTAAACCTAGCTGGGTCAGCAGCCATAGAAAGAGAGCATTCATTTGAGTATGCACCTGCAGTATATGAAGGAGAAGGTGAAAATCATCATAGTTTTGTACAGGCTGAATCAAAGGAAGATCCTTTGTGTTTGAAGTGCAAGTTCAGAGAAATGTGTAACCCTCAGACAAATATTACATTAGAGAGGTGTTTGTTCTACATGAGAGATCAGAAACCAGGGGAAACATTTGCAGCTTATATAACTGACCTGAGAAACAAGCGTAAAAAGTGTCAGTTTGGTAACTTAAAAGAGGAGCTGATAAAGGACAGGCTTGTGTGTGGTATTAACAGTGCTGCTGTGAGAAAGATTTTACTTCATGACAATGATTAAATGTTAAGTGTTACCACTGAGATTTGTTAAATCCATGAGGTGATAGAAAAACACGAGTATGCTTGCAAGTGACAAGAGCATGAGTTCAGTTGACTCCAGAGCATATGTAGATAGTATTCAACATGTGGCAGACAAAGGTAGGTCCATGCATGTGGCAGCTATGAGATTTCCAGGGAAGACACACAGCTTTCCAGCATGTTCTAAGAAAGGAGAGCACTCCACCTCAATGCAATATGAGCATGAATCAGCAAAACTCAAGTCCAGCTTTATTGTTAACTGTCACAATTGTGGTACAAATCATGAGTCTAGAAGAGAGAAGTGCTTAGCATATGGTCAGCAATGCTACAAGTGTAAAAAATGGAACCACTTTCAAAAGTTTTATAAATCAAGTAAGCCTCATACAGTCATAAAGAAAGGTCATACGAAGAAGCAAGTTGATCAAGTAGAGCCAAAGCAGATAGCTTTCTATGTAGATGGTGTATCAGTGCTTAATGAAAGAGTTGATGTAGTGAATTTATTAACAATTAGTGAGGTGTTTTGTACTGCCCAGATTAATGCAAAATCTACAGACCTTAAAACAGACAATGGTTCAAAGTGTAATGTTATATCAGCAGACACATTTGCTAAAGTGAGGAGTAATGAACAACTCAATGTAGCCAGTAGAGCGAGACTTGTTGCTTATGGAGGTAAAGAAATTCAAACCAAAGGCTCAGTGATGCTTTCATGTTATCTGGCCGAGAGCTGTTATTTGTTATTCTATGTAGTCCAAAGACCAGTGCAATTTTATTGGGTCTCAAAGATGGTTTGAGAATGATTCTGCTTTCTCTTGCTAAGTCCATCATGTAAATGCATTTCCGAGTACCAATTTTTCTAAAGCCATTTTCTTAGAGTATGCTGATGTTTTCAATCAAAAGTTAGACAAACTTCCAGTTGTGTATTCCATTAAGTTAGATCCAGAGTTCATGCCTATAGTCAGTCAGATCAGCCTCAGTTGGATAAAATGGCACAGCAAAGTATGATTTGTCCAGTCACAGAACCAACTGAATGGGTATTGTCTATGGTAGCAGCTCACAAAAAAGCCTTAGGCAAAATCAGAATATGTATTAACCCAAGAGATCCAAACAAAGCATTAAAGAGACTGTATCATCCAATGTGCACATTCAAAGAAGTTGCAGCTTTAATACTGAATGTCACTGTTTTCTATGTCTTGGATGCAAAGAGTTCATTTTGGCAAATGATGCTTGATCGCAAATCTTCATTTCTAACTACTTTTGGTAGTCCCTTTGGCAGATACAGATTCCTAATGATGCCATTTGGAAGAAATTCTGCAAGTGAAGTTTTTCAATGTGCAATGGAGCAAATTTTGGGGAGATTTATTGGTTGGAGGCAATGGTGAAGCAGAGCATGATAGAAACCTCAAGAAAGTTCTAGATAGAGCACATGAAGTAAACTTGAAGCTCAGTCATCTGAAGTGTAAATTCAGACTTCCAGAAGTGTCCTACATAGGACATTTGTTCACAAGTACAGGCTTGAGACCAGACCCAACCAAGCAAACAGCTATTCTTGAGATGTCAGCACCAGATAATGTACAAGATTTACAACATTTTCTAGGCATGGTCAACTATTTAGGCAAGTTTATACCAGACTTCAGTGAGTTGATAGCACCTGTAAGAGAGCTAACATGCAAACATTTTGTATGGTCATGGTTAGAACAGCATCAGAAGGCATTTGAAAACCTTAAGCAGAAAATTGCCACCCCACCTACATTAAGATACTATGATATAAACAAACCAGTTACCCTTTCCTGTGATGCTTCAAAATTTGGTCTTGGTGCAGTTATATTTCAAGATGGCAGACTAGTAGTCTATGCATCTAGAACACTAACTCAAACTGAGATGCAGTATGTTCAGATTGAGAAGGAGCTTTTGGCACTAGTATTTGCATGTTCTAGATTCATGATTATATTTATGGTCGAGCTATTCAGATTGGGACTGACCACCGACCTCTAGTTATTGTTCTAAAAAAGCCTATGTATTCCGGTCCAGCAAGATTACAAAGAATGATGCTTAAATTGCAAAAGTACAATTTCAAAATGGTCTACACAAAAGGCAAATTGCTTTATCTGGCTGATACCTTATCCAAATATCCCAGAAATATGACAGAACAGCTTGAAGCAGAGAATTTTGATTCTGATGTGCTGTCAGTGCATAATTTTTCCACCACTAGACTTGATAAGTTGAGAAAACACAGTCAGACTGATACAATTTTGCAGAAGCTCACTCACTAAATTAATGTCAGATGGCCATCAAAGCAATGTATTGTACCACCAGAAGTGCAAATCTACTTTCCTTACAGAGATGAATTGTTGATGGAAGATGGCATTATTATTAAAGGTTCTAAAATTATTGTTCCTGTGTCATTTACACAAGAATATATCCAGATTTTGCATCGTGGTCACCAAGGCTCCACATCCACTAAGAGAAGAGCAAGAGAATTAGTATTTTGGCCTTCATTACCAAAAGACATTGATAAAGTACTTTCATCTTGTTTGGTATGCAATAGTACTAGACTGCATTTGCAAAGAGAACCATTTCAGCTAAGTCCAGTTCCTGAACTACCATGGTCAACAGCTGCAGCTGATATCTTTGAGTGGAACAATCAGCACTACTTAGTTTTTGTAGACTCTTATTCAAATTAGTTTGAGATTGATCTACTACCTAACCTAACATCCATTGCTGTTATTACTAAGCTGAAACATCATTTCTCAGTTCATGTTAGTTCACATAAGCTTCTTTCTGACAATGGTACTCAATTTACTAGCCAGTTGTTTTGGAAATTTGCAAAAGACTGGCCCCTGGATTCAATAAACTCCATGCAGGAATAGTGCTATTCTTGCACAGAGTGAATTGTGTCCGTGTAGCCATAGCGTTAACAGCAGCACACCTTGCATATTCATGAAGGCGTGATGCTGCTAATGCTAAATGGACATGAACACTACTGAGTGCAGGGGGAGAGTTTAAGTAGTATGTGCATATCTAACATGAGCCCTGTATTCAGAAAATTCCATACAGCACTTTTTAAAAGCATTTCAGTGTCCGTGAAATAAAATAAAATGAGTATTTTAGTGTCTGTGGATGCTGAAATAGATAGGGGAGCAAGAAAGCAATGCAAGGGGTGTGTGACAGGTACCATCACACAACCCCTGCATTGTAACAGTGCCATACAGCCATAGCCCTCCACTGTACAGGTTTCTGCAGAATGCCCAGCTGCTGCCTCACATACCTTTCAACCTCCTAGAGCCAGAAAGCTGTACAAAGCCATAAATAATGGGTAGACAAAGGCATAAAAATGGGGACACTTTTTAAATATTGTACTTAAGTAGCATGGACTTTCTGAAGGGTATGAAGACTGAAATCCAACTGACTGCCATTGTACAAGTGCCATACGCCCATACCCTTCCACTGTACAGGTTTCCACAGAATGTCCAAATGCCTGCCTCAGATATCTCTCAACCTCCTAGAGCAAGAAAGCTGTACAAAGGCATAAATAATGGTGGGACAAAGTCACAAAAATAGGGACACTTTTTAAATATTGCACTTACAAACCCAGAAAGTTGCTAGAATAAAACGTTTACATTAGCACGAATTTCCTGAAGGGTATGAAGTCTGAAACCCAAGTGTCTGTCAGTATGTTCTGACTTAAACATGAGCGATTTGCTAGAAAACCACAGTCACACATCCTAAGTTTGCAAGAGCAATAATTAAAATATGTCCCTATGTATCCATTTAAAATTTCGCTTACTGTGACTGACAAGGAGTACAGATACATGTAAATAAAGTGGGTTTATTAAATTTCTTTTTTTAAAACATTCTAAGGTATGTTTAAGCATAGCTGAGTGGGTGTGCATGTTATGGCTTTCTGCTCAGCATCGCTTAGACATCCCATAGGAGAGAAATAAAAATATACAGCTAAAATCCTCATGCTGAGATAGCGTAGTGGTTAGAGACCTGGCTTTGCATGCAGGTGTTCACTGTTCAAGTACCAAGACAGGCACCTTATTTTAATATGGGAAAGAAGTATTAAAATTATTATTTTAATTTTAAGTTATGTAGTAATTGATATTTGTCAACCAGGGTAATGTAGCTTTTCTAAAATGTGAGTGTGAGTGCATATAACATGTGATGTCACCCATGCATACACAAGTGTCCCATACAGTATAGTCACATCCCATGGTAATGTAATGAAAGCACATAGAGGACGTCATGTAAAGTAAATCACATACACTTACTAATATGTCAGTAATGATTAATTAAGTCATTATCCTGATATTTTTTAAAATGAAAAGTGAGCAGTGCTCAGCTATGCCTAGCCAGTGTAAGCATTGCTTAAATGTGAATGCTAAGCAACAGTCAGCTTAGCTAAATGGATTTGTGCATTGTTAAGCAATGCTCAGCAATTACCTCTTTAACCACCGTTCCACCCAGCTTAGCAGATTTGCGCACTGCTTAGCTGAGCTTAGCATTTTTAAAATGGTCCAATGACAGCAAAGGGTGGGAATATAACCTTATTTAAATGGTGCAGGCAGGAATACAGCCAGAATCCATTGTAGCATTCTCTGAGTAGGAACTATGTCAGGTGTTGGTGAGGGCTTGCACTTTCGGGCTCAGCACTGGGGCATTTTGGAGTCCAGAGTTATGGCTGGGCTCTTTGTAACAAACCTTGATGACAGACTGCTGCAGGGCCAGTACCAGGGCTCACAGTATAAAGTGGAGGCCTGAGACTCTCTAGCACACAATCTCACCAGTGCAACTGGCATCCCCCGAACTTGTGAGCAGGTATGGCATCACTATGCTGACCTAAAGTTGAGGAAGGGGGCTCTCTTGGCCAATGGATCCAAGATGCATGGGACAGCCATGCTTCAACAGTTTGTAAGTATAGAAACCAGCCACTCTGTAGCCAAAGTCCTCCAACCCAAATAAGAAAACTGTTTTATTGCAAAAAAACCTTTAAAGTGTCCAAAAGTAAGGCAATATAATCCAAGTACAATCCAGACAAGGTCAAGCGCTTTCATCATCAGACTTCATCTGATGAAGTCTGATGATGAAAGTGCTTGACTTTATCTGGATTGTACTTGGATTATATTGCATAACTTTTGGACACTTTAAAGGTTTTTTTTGCAATAAAACAGTTTTCTTATTTGGTTGTAGGACTTTGGCTACAGAGTGGCTGGTTTCTATTTTTATTGGTGGCGTTTTCTACTCTTACACCCTGTTGTTGTTCTTGCAGTTTGTCAGTATTCCAGATATAGCTGTACCAAATTCTAGCCTGAGTTTTCTCCCCCTACAGCTACAGCAGAGAGGGCTAGTAATGCTGAGGCCCATGTGGACAGACTGTCAAGGCTGGGCCAACAGGCTGGTGAGTACAGATCTATCTTGCATTATATAGTGAAATAAATAACAATACACTGTGTACAACTGTCCCACTGTCCAACCCTATGCCTGAAAATGTCACCAGGATAGGGACATATACCATGCCATCTTCCCAATACATGTCTCTCAAGTGTCACTCTGTCATGGCTAGTGGTCACTGCTGCCAATCACTTTGGACACAGATAGGAATCCAGGTGAACTATGCTAGTATCAGACTCACACAAGATCATTGAAGGGTACCCCTTCTTTGTCAAGTATGTAACCCTGACTTGTATAAGCCCCCTCCAGTAAAGTAGCCACAGTGTACTCAGTCTGCCCCATACCTTTACAGGTTGACAGTCTAATAGGTATGTATGTGCCACAGAAGCTATGGGCCATAGGCAGATGTAAAGTGAGAGAAGTCCTGTAGAGTATTGAGCAGTACTGTTGTGAAAAATAGAAGCTGATACAGTTGTTAATGGACTTTTTATTCTCTCCCCCCACCAGTCATCTGCATCAATAATTATTATTCATATACTATGGGAATGTTGTTCTGAAAACCTATTGTTGGGACATGTGTTCTATTATTGTTCATATATTTCATTGGTTGCATATTAACATACCTTGTTCAAATACCATGATTGGTGGCCTGTTGCTGTCAATGTAACTTACATGCTTTTAAAATGCTTACTGTTGTTCCATTTATGCATGTGTTCTGTTTGCTATGCAACTGTTTCAAACCTGTTGGTTTGGGTTAATGGGAACACCCATGCATGCTGTTATAACTAATTTTGAAATGTGTTGTTCATGACTTACCAGTATATCTTTGAAAACCACAACACCATAGCATGTTTGGGAAGGTCAATCCTGATGGAGCCACCTGTCCCACCCCATCTGGCCATGGCACTGAGCCTCAGCACATCTGGGACCCAAACATTCTCCTCTGCTGGTCCTGCACCACCTTCGGGTGGAACCACCTCAGGGGAAGAGGTCTGTTCCCTATAGGCATGGGCATGGAGAGGAGTCTATCACCCACTGACAGTTCTTGGGTATGGTGCGCAACATCATCCGCTATGAGTTGGGTGGGCAGCTATGCCAGATGGAGGGCCACCTGGCACACCTTAAGGGGCAGGCTGCCCCTGTTGTCCAGCTCCCAGCACAGCCACCTTTAGAGCTGTGAAGGTGCAGTGGTGACTGCCCATAGATGGGGACCTCAGTCCCACTGTAGCCATTTGGGGACTCTTGGGACTCTGATTCCCATCCACCCTCTCTGTCCAAGGTGTTCACCCCCTCATATGTCATATACACCCCTGTCTGCTATCTTGTGTGGCTTAACCATCTGCAAATGCTACCTATCCTACCCAACCTACCTCCCAAACATACCTGCAGCCCTCCCCAACATCCCATTCTCAGCTAAAAAAGGGCATCTGTCCCACAAAAAAATCATTGCCCCATACATAGCTCTACATTTCACCCCCATGTACACTGAAAGTAATCAATCTACCCACAAATTATTCTACAAATGTCTGTCACTAACACCCGTCTCTGTGGGGTGTAAGGCTATAACTTCCAAATTCTACACATTATTCACAGCTGTTGATGCAGAAGAAATGTAGAGCTATGGTCCTTTCCTACACCCATCCTGCACATCTTTACCTGTTTTCCTAATGTTTTACCCCCCTGCTTGCCTCTATTTCACTACTTTCATATCACCCTTTTTTCTTTTCTTTAATTAAAATTAGTGTGGGTGTAAGTGAGAGTAAGTGCCACTAAGTGAAGTTAGGAGGACCTAACCATCTCTTAGCATTGTTTAACTTTGAGCAAGCCACGCAAACCCACTTGCAACTGCTTAAAAGTGCCTAACATACCAACTGAAATGGGGAACAGATGAAACATATGAGCCACACATCTTGACAGTGTCTAGACATCTGGACAGTGAAGAGGTATGACTGCAGTCATGTAACAGAAGAAGAAATACAGTGAGAGCTGCCAAACATTTCACTCAGCACCTTCTGAACCACAGTAAGACCAACACGACACTACCCCAAATCAGCTCCAGGGAATTACCCATGTATTTCCAATTATATTATGCACTACAGGGATGGAACTGTAGGGAAAAGCATATATTGGTGTGAAAATGTCCTCCCACAACCATTGCACTACAGTCACAGCAACATACCTGTACACCAGTTGAACTCTAAAGTAGAATGACTGTTTGAACAAACATATCTTGACTGCCAGTGACACACTACACTGACATATACTGCCTCAAGTCACAGTCTACTGGGACTCCTGAGGTGTTACAGAAAATTTCTCAGTCTGCCCCTACAAACATATACACCTGATAGACCACCAGCAACTGTAGCAGCATGCACAGTCAGATATAAAAGGATCTATGACACTCACATCTGCTACTCTCCTAACTCAGCCCAACAAACATTTACACACAACACTGCTATACTCTGTTAACAATGGCCAGACATACATAACTCTCAACTGTACAGATTTCCACAGAATTTCCAAGGTGTGGGACCATATTTATGGCCACTGCTGCAAATCACTTCTAGGGGTCTGCTAAGTCACTGGGATAATATCAGGAGTAGAGTCACTAAATAATGATATACCATACCACTAAACCTCTTACTGCAAGACATCTGGACAAATCATGACATACTTGGGGGACAGGGGGCCAAAAAGGGACATATCTCACATAATGATGTTACAAACTGAAACAGTTGCTGGTGTTACTGGGTTTGTTGTAACATAACATCCCTGAAGGATATGATGTCTGAAACACTAATGGATGTCAACATTGACTACAATCCTCACATTATCCTACTGATTTTTCAAAAACAGAAATTGTCTGAGGAACAGACCAAACATAGCAGGCAAACCCCTAGACAGTCTGTGGACATCTGGACGGTTGAGAGGTATGTCAGAGACATATCACTGTCAGACATCAAGTCATGCAAAACATGCATGTCCAGACAACCCTATTAATCTAGCAATCCTCTGAGGGTATAACAGCAATACCTACTTACAATCTGTACCCAATTCTGGAGTTTTGTCCCCCATGATGTTGGGCTGTCTCCACATGTCTTGTCCTGAGAGGCATTTCCACCTACCATCTGTAAAGCTGTAGCCCCCACACCTCCATAATGTCCTCCACACAGGCAAGGAAAAGGGGCAAGGCTCATATGAAGGACTTAAGTTTAGCACTGTGTTGCTATGGCATTAGCTAATGGAAAGACAACACAGCTGCTCTGGATGCAAGTAGCAAGTGGGAGACACTGATTGGTGCAAGGCCATCAACTGCTCATGAGCATTGTCTACAAAAGGCAAGCTGCTGCCTATGCAGCACAGGTCTGAACCCATCTACACAAAGACAGACTGTGACTACACAAATCTAACCATTTGCATTATCTTGAGAAAACTCTTCAGTACTAGAACAGGTATGTCAATCATGTAAGCTTGTAATGGAATGCAGAAGGGGGAATGCAATACTGTCAAATAGGAAGTTGAACACTAGGTTGCAACAAGACCTGCTGGACTCACATGCTGCTATGGCCAATCCTGCTTGCTCTCTCTCCATTGACATGGATCACATCTCTGGCCCCTGAGTCACCCAGCAAAGGTCAGCTCATGTATGACTACTACTGGAGTGTCTGTTGTCCAATACTGAGTATGACACTGCTAGGCCAACTACCTGGGATGTTGTAAATAGTCATATGCCACCTGTGAATGCTACTATGATACATATGCTTGTCTTACAAATGTGAGATTTATATAGGGTACATGCATACTACACAACAGACGCAGAAGTTATATACTGAGTCCATACTTAACAACTGTCCAGAGTTTTGCAGAATGACCACGTCTGTCTCATATTTGTAGTCAGTGCCTCATACAGTTGTATTTTGTCTGGCACATCACTGGCAAACCATTAAAGACTGAAGTCATAACATAATAGCATACATCTGATTGTCAGATGTCATATCCTGTGGAGTAGAATTGTGAATGCAACACCGTCTTTGCTGGCAGCCAAGTTTGTTTCAGCTAGATTCATAAAGTGACACTATTTTCCGGCCTTTGCCCACCTGTGATATGTGCCTTTGTACGGATGTCTTGCTCTAACAGGAGCTAAGTGTCTTAGCATGAAACCCATGTCAATGCAAGTGTAACTTGTCCTGTAGAATGCCGACATTTGTGTAGTCACTGACACCTGCTTTATAGCTGTGGAGAGCATACTAACCATGTCAGGGTATTCATCCATCAGATATTTAGACACCAAATGGAGGGCTACAAAGCCACAAGAGGTGGAGTGTTGAATATTATCATACACATACACACCTCCAGGCTGGCCAAACAGTATGATGTATGGGAGACATCCTGAGTTCAGTTAACAGTTGACAGAACACCTATTCAAATCATAGATAGCTACAGGCCTCCAACCATGACTATGGACACCCACCACATCTATTGGGACTTGCTGGAATCTTTCAGGATTCAATTGTCTACCCTGCTTCTTGGTGACTTTTACTACCCAACCATAGTGTGCATGACCTATGCCACCTGAACATAAATGCACAGAGATTTCTCGGCTTTGTCAATGGCAATGCAGTGGCTCAACCGGTCAACACTCCTATGACAGGTGGAAATATCCAGTACCTGGTCCTAACAAACATGAGTAGCCACTGTAGCACTCCTACAGTGTCATCCTCCTTGGTAAGATCTGACCACATAGCCATCACTGTTCAGGTCACCATCTCCCCTGCCCCCCCCCTTGTCAGGGTCAAATATAATTAACTTTACACAATTGACTATAAATTTCCTCAGAGCAGGTAGATGTAGATTTACAGCCAATGTCCCTCAGTTAGAACTAGCAGTAGTGTCCAGGCCCAAACCACAATACTGTGTGGGCACCTACATAGATGTATGGACTCAGCAATACCTGACAGGATAACATAATCTCCCTCAAGGTAAGGTAAACATCCATAGTGGACAGCAGCAATACACAAATACCATAATAGGTGGAAATAATTGCTGGACAGGGCCAAGAAGGAACAGGTGCCTTATTGGAAGCAAAGTAACCTTGGCCTGCAAAAGCAAATAAGGTCACATGTGAATTACCCTAAGGCTATCTTTGAGTGCAAATTGGACACATTCACCAAAGCCAATCCCTAGGCCTTCCACACATGTGTCTGCAATCTCAGAGGCAACACACAAATTTGCTCTGTAGTGGTGGGCAATAACATCACATACATGTACAGCATGGATATAGGCAACCGGCTGCAGACAGGTGAAGTGCAAACATCACCCCCCTGTCCCCCTATCAGAACACATGTGCAAGAACAGCACCTGCCCCCCTCCCCTCATCATCAGGAAGCAGATCCATAATGCCCTCTCAAAAGCAGCACACAGACGTCTCCATAGGCCTGATACCATCCCTGGCTACATCCTACATGAACACAGGCATGAGCTCTCAGATCCATTACACACTGTAGTCAACCAAAGCCTTAGCACTGGTGTCATCCCATCTGCACAGAGGACAGACACTGTCTTCCCTATACACAAAGGCAGAGCAATCTATCGACCCAGGCAATCATATGCACATCAGCCTAAGTAGCCTGCTCCCCAGGGTCATGGAAGCCAATATCAAGGACATTATGAACAGGGACATCGGCAACCTCAAAATGGCTGAGCCCATACAATGTGGTATTTTCAAAGGGAAATCAGGCCTGCTAAACCTGGTTGACTTCTCTGAAGTGGTCAACAAATACAAGGATGAGGGGAAGATGGTGAACAATGCCTACCTTTGCCTAGCCCATTTTTTTTTTACAATAATCCCCAGGTGGCCAGGATGCATATGCCTACACAGCTAGCGTCAACCTGTATGTTACTAGATGGGTAGCTAACTGGCTCAATGATAGTACCCACTCAGTCAAAGTAGTGGAACCCACCTCTAGTAGTAGAGTCTTCCCAAGGATCAATCTGGGGGCCTCTTCTGTTTGAGATATACATATCTGAGGTACAGGACAAAAGCAGTGGTCTGTGGCTGACCAGGTTTACAGATGCTTGCAAGTTGGCCACTGTCTTAAATTCCTCTACTGATGTGAGCATCCCCCAAGAGGCCCTCACCCATTTAATGACTGGTGTAAGAAGCATTGCTGCAAACTGAATGCCAGGAGATGCATCATTCTCCCTGCTGTGGCAGATGTCATCCACACTAATTATGACAGTAATAATGTACTCAGCATGCAATCAGGTGTGCGGTGACTTGTGCACCAAGGTTGGCAAAAACCTGACAGCTTCTCACCATGTGGGCACCATTGTACAGAAGGCTGTCTACATGGCTCACCTCACAAATATGGGCATTTCATCCAGAAACCAGGAGGCCACAGCATCACTGTACTCCACCCTTATCAGACGAATTACCAAGTATAATGGCTCCTTTAGCATGTACTTTGCCAAGCAAATGCAGCAGTTACAGAGATCACAGAGGTTCCTGACCAGGCAAATCCAGGGTCTGCAACACCTATCCTATACAGGTAGGCTGAAATCCCTGTCCCTGTACTCAGTCTCATACAGAGTGATCATAAGTGACCTGCATCTGGCATATAAGGTCATGTCCAAACCAGCCTTGATGGCATTTCTGCATATCTGTAAGACAAACCACACTCATGCATCATGCACACAAGATCCTCACCTGGTCTATGACATGGATAGTACTTGCTGGCAGGATAGTGTAGTGTCCCACACAATACACTGTAAAATACACTCCCTCCCCATGTCTACCAGAGTACATGTATAGCCCTCTTGAAGAAGAAGCTAGGCGACAGCATGGGAAATGGATGAGACACCCCTGAGATCCCGTGTGTGTCCCAGCTGGATAGGAGAAACAGGTGCTGGTTTGGAAGGGGCATGGGCAAAGGTCTGGGCCAGGCTTATGAGGGCATCAGGGCCAATAGCCTGGTATCATGTTATCAGGCTATGTACCTAGTAATTTACATGTTTTCTGTATGTATTGCAGACTGTCCTGCAATGTTGTCTGAAATAAATCCCCGTGAGTCGGAACTGTGTAGGTACTGCAGTGATAGTGTATAGTCTTGTCCTTTCATCAGTTATCATCACATATTGTTACACCTTGTCATTGTGTGTGGTCTGTACAGCATTAAGTCAGCTCTTGCAGTACTTGCACATGCACTTGGTGACACTGTATAGCTCAATCCAATAGCCTTGATCTTGGCAACAATTAGCATTCTGCTACTAACCCATCACACAGTAGGATTTGTCACCCTTTGTTGTGGGCCTGACAGTAGCAGTAAAAGAGATGGATTGCAGCAGGCAGAATGACCAATAGGTCTGCCCTGAAGGGGCAATGGGTGTCACAGCTGTGCCAGACTGTACCAGCAGAGTGTGTGTGTGTGTGTGTGTGTGTGTGTGTGTGTGTGTGTGTGTGTGTGTGTGTATGTGTATATCAGCAAACATAATACTGCAGGGTATTAATTTACATATCTTGTGTTCCCCTCACAGGTGAACACAGGGTTATGTGTCCCTCCCCCTCACAACCTGATGAACTGTCATGATGATGGTGGTCATAGTGAGGCACAGGTGGGGTTGTTGGTGCCTGGATCTGTGCCATTGTTTGATATACCACTTTCACCCACCATGTCCCCGGACACAGTCAGTATGCCCACACATACCCAGCCCCCCCTCAGCCATGGATAATAGACAGGTTTAAGGTGGTGGCATGAAACAGGCTAATGTGTTGAGTGTGGCAAGTGAGTGCAGATACCAGCCATAGGCAGATAGAAAGGGGTGCTTGACAGAGGACTGCTGCCCATCAAGCCCCTGTCTCAAGTCCCATGGCAGGTGTCCCAGATGAATGTTATGGTCTGTCATTGAGACATAAGCGCATACTGACCGCAATACCAGACAGATGCTCAGGGTCATGGATGCAGCGTTCCCTGCCATGCATGATAATCTCCATGGCATTGTGGATAGACAGTGGGCTGAGACATTTTCACTGCTCGACCATGCAATGTCTATGCTTGAGCATGTGGTGGGAGTAGGGCATTGGCCAGCTGGACGTAGGTCAGAAACATGATCAGCTGTGAGCCCACATTGTTGTGCACATTCACAGTCCAGTAGTGGCAGTACCAACAGCACTACCGAAGGGAGGGTGTTGTTCTCACCACACCGAAGCAGGCCATAGAAACATTTTCCTGGCCAGTCCCATCAGGGACATGGGTCCAGCAGACAGCAGTCACCATCAGGGAGTAGTACTGCATCTGTTCTTGGGCCTGGCGGTGCCAGAGATACTCCTAACAGAACCAGTTACTGCATTCCTTCCAGGAGATGGAGTACCATACATACTGCCATGTACAGTCCACGGCTGTCCAACATAGCATTGTGTCGGGCATCCACATCAATTGATGGTGTGCAGACAAACACTCACAGATCCCTATCACAGGCCAGTCACCACTGGACATGCACAGCTCCTCTGCACAGCCCAGATGAACATTACCGCTCCAGACACACACACACACACACACACACACACACACACACACACACACACACACACACACACACACACACACACACACACACATGATGTCAGCCATATGGCCCAGCTTAGGCCTCTGGCAATCCAACACCACACCCTATGCATGTGATGACACATGTGCCACAACCCTCTTACCCATACCATCGATGCACGTACATGCTCATATGGGCCAGATGCATGGGTCTATATTATATTATCGCACGCTTATAAAAGTGAATGATAAATAATCAACCCCATGTAAGCAAAATTTCAAAACCTCAGAACAGTGATTTTTTTTCCAAGGGAAAAAAATCGCTGTTCCGAAATAAAAAAAAGTACTTTAAAACATTATATAATGTGGGGGGCTTCACCCCCCACACCCTCCAATGTGGGGGGCTGTAAAGCTGCTTCGTTATTTTGCCTTTTCGCTCTTGTCAGTTGAATCAAGATGCATTCGACAAACTATGTCTGCGATCTGCTAATAGGAACCCTGATGCACAAGGTGACTATGGTACAGTGTAGCAATGTCATGCTATGTAAGGTGCTGTCTGCTGGCAGTAGTTATGGGTACACTTCGAGGTGCATGTACATTGTTAGCCATGATGCACTATTGTTGTTAGTACTGCTGACTGACTGTAGTGTCATGTACTGTATTTTGATTGTGTTCCGGGTGTCTGTGTGTCTGCAGGCTGTGGGCCTGATGACAGTAGCAATGATGAGTAAGGTGGAGTGGAAACACAGTTTCCTTTTCATAGCCAAGGTAGAACTGTACATGTACATGTTTTCCAGGTGTGTTTACATGCAACAGTGTGTGAGGGGCAATTGTGGCAGACAGTGTGACCTTGCATACATACCCTTGACACAGCCACCTAGCCTGCATATCTGTCACCTGAGTGTTCTGTAGGACCACAGGCTCACACATACAGAGGAGGTTACTTGAGTACTGGCACTAGGTCCCTCACTAGCTTAGCCATTACTTTCACTACAACAGATTCAGCTGTCAGCACCTGTTGCCCCTGCCATTTCTGTTACATCCACTCAACCATCATACAGTTGATGAGGGTTTGCCTGGTAATGTGTATGACAGGTTTGGGGTATATATTCCTGTCACAGTTCAGCCTGTATTAGTCTAACCTGACAATCACCAGCATGTGTGTCTGCTATTTCATATTCATGCCTGCAATAAGAGCCACACCAAACCAAGTAGAATAAAAAAGTAGGATCCAGACTGGCAGCAAAGAAAAACATTTAATTCAAATAATCCACAGCACAGTAGGTAAAAAACAATAATCCAAGTAAGCGCTTTCGTTTGTCACACTGACAAACTTCTTCTGACAATAAAAAACATCACTTGTGCAAAGACTGGGATTGGGATTTTCTAACCAGGATAAAACAAGCCCAATTTGATAAGACAGATATATTAATTACTGTGGATGTAAAGATCTTATATTCTGTCATTCCACATGGGATTGGTATTGAATGGATAAATAGTTTCCTGGCTTAACACAAAGTCAAATCAACTTGTATGAACAACTGTTGGACATTATACTTAAAAATAATTTTATAATGTTCAATGGTAAATTGTTCTTACAGAATGATGGAGTAGCTATGGGTTCCCCGTGTGGAGGCCTTTATGAAAATATAGTCATGTGTGTATGGGAAGAACAATACTTTTTCCCATTTACATTTTTTCAGTAGTGTAAGATATATTTACGCTTTTTAGATGATATTTTTATTTTGTGGAAGGGTGCAGACACAATAATCGATGTCATTGTGAATTACATCAACCAAACCACCACCTTTTTTAAAATTTACAGCTGTTAAGGATTTTAATCAGATTCCATACTTAGATGTTTTATTGAGAAAAGATTATGAGACTAATTCATTTATATCTGAAATTTTCCATAAGGAAACTTATAGTAATAGTTTCTTACATTATGAAAGCTGCCACCCATATACACAGAAATGAGCTGTCCTAAAGGGACAATTCGTGAGGGCAGCTAGAATGGTCACTAAATGGGATAACTTCATATCTGAGTGTGAATTTCTAAAAACTATGTTTTTACATAGAGATTACCCAAATTTCTTGGTAGATGATGTAATGCAGGAGGTTCTCTCCAAGAGAAGCACTGGTCACTTTAAACCATTGTTAGCAAAAGAAACATCATTGTGCAAGAAATAAACCCTAATATTCCTATTCCAAGTAACAATGAAAATGAATATCAAACAACATCTCACATTAGTGCAGAGAATAATCAGATTGATTTTATCAATAACAAAAATATTATTAATAGGAATTTTAACTGCAGTTTTGTTACCACTTTCAATTGTGATAGCTTTGCTATTAGATCTATCTTAGAGAAAAATTGGGCTTTTCTTCTCAATGATTCTCTGCTTAGGAATAAATTAGACACAAATCCCCATATTGTGTAAAAAAACGTTGCAACCATAAGAGATGTTTTGAGAATACTTTTAATAACAACCATCAAGGCTACATGTTCAAATGTGATCGATGTAAATTTTGTAACCTCATTTTAGAAACGTGGGGTTTTTGTAAATGGACAACATGTAAAGATTATGGGAAAATGTTGTTGTTTTTCTGAAAAGGTTGTTTATTGTGCCATATGTACCCACTGCGTGTCATTTTATGTAGGAAAAACAGAAAGGAAATTGAAAGAAAGGATGGGCAAACATCTAAGAGCTATTAGAGACAAAGTTGAAAATAATGCCCTAGCAAAACATATTTGTTCAAACCCCACACACCAATTTAAATTAATTGTTTTAGATATTTTAAAAAACAATGATTGGGGGGGAGCATGGCCAGCTCATTTAGAAAAAATGGAATTGGGGTGGCAAATTCACCTGTGCGCACATTCCTGGGCAGGCTTGAATGAGTCCCTTTCCCATAACAGCATATTAAAATTAAAATCCATAGAAAGGTGATGTATTCCATTATTATTATTCACAACGTAGGGAATATTTTATAACACTTTATAACATCTAATTTACATATATAAATATATACATACATATACTGTTAGTTATGTTTGGGTTCAGT